>NC_056741.1:1479883896-1479953896 GCF_019279795.1 Protopterus annectens
TAGTCGCATAACATCCGGGTACATTTCTGCACATACTCTGCTTTTGCATGGACAGCTTACTGTTTCACGTATCGTGTAGTTATGTAGGGTTACCACCTGTCCCACTTTGCGAGGGACAGTCCCTCTTTGGGCAGTTGTGTCCTGCAAAATATTGTGAGTAAATGGCAAATGTCCTGGGATTTTAGGACAAAAGCATTTTCTATATTATATGTAATAGTTGCATAAAACAGTTATTCTGTATCTGAAACACCTACATGTTATACGAAACAGAATAAGGAACAAAAATGCTACAAGAATAAACTTTTATTCAGGCAAACAACTGAAGTTCTGTCCTTTGTACTGTCTGTGCGTATGTTTTGCCCTGCAAAATCTGATGTTTGTAGCACAGATGTCCCACTTTGGCCATTTGGAAAGGTGGCAACCCTAAATTACATAATTTGCATAGCTTACACATACAAATGGGATATGTTGCAAATCCCACCATTGTCCATGCAATGTTCGTGTTACGGGCGGTCTTGTACGCCCCTGCGGGTGTTTGCTGAATAGCTTGGCAATCATCTTTCCTTGCTGTACTCTCACTCAATCCATAAACGCCGAAGGTGCCGTGTATCATGGCCTAGGCTTTGCTGTGTGCTATGTCTATTTGTGGTGTATGCATGGCTGTGGGTATGTCCCACTGTCATCATTGGTAAAGGTAATACCCTATAGGTACTTCCTGTAGACTGCTGTGTCATTTGACATGTCAGCACATACCTGCGGATGAACTTCCTACTGCAGCGCTTTTCATACCTTCTGCGTTATCTTGCAGTCGATAATGCTGTTTCCTCAGACATGTATCTGTTTCTTATCATACCTATCAACCTCCTAGTGCAAAACATCTGTACAAAGCCTAACATGATGGGGGGATAGATAGGGGCAGATTCTACATATTGCTCTTACAAACATAGATAGTTGGCAGTATTATAGGTTTTGCATTAGTATGCCCTTTCTGAGGGATTTGGGGTCTTAAACACATATGTTTATCATTATTTAATGACATCATTTCTCAGGTATTTGGCAGACAGGTACACATACCTCTCAACCTCCAACAGCAGGAAATCTGGATGAAGCCATAACTAAAAGCGAGGCAAAAGCCCAAAAGTAGGGCCAATTTTTAAATATTGCTCTTACAAACCTAAAAAGTTGATAGAATAACAGATTTTGCATTAGCGTGAATTTTCTGAAGGGTATGAAGTCTGAAACTCAAATGTCTCTCATTATTTTCTAACTTCAGTCTTTAATGATTTGCACTATTTGCCAGAAAACCACAATTTTATGGAAAATGTACCAAATATATGAGGCAAATATCTGGACATTCTGCAAAAATCTGTACAGCTGAGAGGTATGCAGGTACAGATTGTGAGAGGAACACACCACACATATGAGGCATACATCTGCACATTCGTACAGTTACGCTAGTACACACAATACATGGCGCCATCACAGGCAAGTTACCATTACATTCCTATTGCTGAACACACCCACCCACTGGGTTATATTCCTCACACAGCCCAACAGGTGCTTATCCACACTACTTATTCCATCATGTACCTTATGTGTAGGCCGGTATTTGCGCTTTCTGTCAGTGGCAGAGCTCATGTACGAGTATGGTGGACTGGACACTGTATCAGTGACACTGCATGACACCCTGAGGGACACATGTCATTTGAGTTTATTAACCTTCCACATTGACTTTCACAGACCATACGTTGTAATTCACATTTGTGGACAAACATGCTTATGAGTTGTACATGTTTTGTCATTTGTCCTGACGTCTTTCTTCTCACCTGTCCACCTAGTATCACTAGTTCTGTACATTCCATTTGGATGGGTTACCTTCATACCTCTCACCTGTACACATTATGGGTATACACCCTGGGGTTTGACCTATGATTCTGTTACATTTGTCATGATAATGTGCCTTTCTGATAG
Source organism: Protopterus annectens (assembly GCF_019279795.1). Lineage (NCBI taxonomy): Eukaryota > Metazoa > Chordata > Ceratodontiformes > Protopteridae > Protopterus > Protopterus annectens. Next base: position 1,479,885,868 of record NC_056741.1, read on the forward strand.
ATTGCTGGCAAGCCATGACGGACTGTGCGGTTAGGTAATCATGACTGACATTTCTATTTCATGATTACTAACTCTCATAACATTCGTATTCCCGACTACGCAATTATTCTATCAATGGTCTGACTTTGTCTGAGGTATATTTAATATAGTCCCTATTTGTCTGTCGTGTACTATGCCTTAGTCCAGTTGTCTTATTCTGACATTCTGGCAGGTATGGTTACCATCTTGGTCGTATGCATGTCCATCCATGATAATCACCTACATGACACTGATATAGGTCCCTACGTCTTCCCCCAATGGTTTACACAATATCCAGTGGGTGGGTTGCACCTGTTTGGTGAATATAGGCGTGTGCTATACCCACATAGGTATATTGATCACTCCCATGGGGCGTACCTAATAGATCTGTGCCAACCAGCACCTTGGCCCAATTCTGCATACCCATGATTCCCATACCTGACACAGTACCCATTAGACATGTTTAATTTGAGCGATAATAAAGTGTGAGGACACTTCCGAGCACTCCCCACTCTGTGGATATCAGCTCGTACGTCATACATTCAATTGACCCATGTGTTATTACCCTTGCACCTGCTACTATTGCATGTACAGCTATATCGAAGTTGCAGGTGTGACTTCTTTTGCATCAATGACGGTTCGCACTTCATATGGATCAATTTTTGGGGTCTTGCAAAGGACACCTATATTCATGTTTAATGTGTAGAACTTGCAGGCCCTGTCACACTGGTACTTTCCGGGAAATGGTTTGGAAACCATCGGTGTATTCTTCTTTCATGCATGTCTGTCTACCTATCCATATTAGGTCACTATTTATGTACATGTGTTATATGCACAGGGACATATGTTTGTTGTGTATATATCTATTCATGTATCATGTGTGTATAGATATATCTATCTGTACATATATACATATCTCTGTACATTCCTCATCTCGTAATTTGCTTTGGATTATGTCTGTGGATATATGTGTATATATATCTCCATATCATACCTTTCAACTGTACAGATTTCCGCTGCATGTACAGCTGTTTTCCTCTTATCTTTGCTCCGTTTTTCATAACCTCGTGTCTATCTGGCAAGTTAGTGGCATATCATTAAAGACTGATGTTGGTAAATAATGACAGACATTTCAAGTTACGACTTCATACCCTTCAGAGAATCCATGCTAGTGACACACCTGCTACTCTATCCACTTTCTATGTTTGTTAGGCAATGTCTGGGGATAGTCCCTATTTGTGGTCCGGTTTTCATAACCTTGTGTCTATCTGGCAAGTTAGTGGCATATCATTAAAGACTGACGTTGGTAAATAATGACAAACATTTCAGGTTACGACTTCATACCCTTCAGAGAATCCATGCTAGTGACACACCTGTTATTCTATCCACTTTCTGTTTGTTAGGGCAATATCTGGGGATTGTCCCTATTTGTACCAGTTGTTGTCATGGCTTTGTCCGGTTTCGTACTTTACGGGTTTAACAGGTATGAGCTATGTACATGGAAGGTGGGGAAAACACCATTCATTTTCTATTCTGTGAGCGGATTACACACGCGCAGGCGCACTTGCATATCCTTATTGTGGGTTACATATGTTTTATAGATAATTGTGCTTCCGTGAACTTTCATAATTCTGACCGTAACAGTTACATATCTGTATTCCAGTTTATGGACTACTGTGAAACATATGTTCACCTTTACATATTTAAATGTGTGTACTGCACGAATGCTTTAATTACACTTTCAGGTTATATGTGCAGTGGTCGTAGGTCAACCAGGACTGCAATCACGTTGGCCGGATACCAGAACCACTATTCTATTGGTGTTCTCCCTCATTGATGTGCATACCCATAGTACTTAGCTACATCAGCATACACCTCACCACTTCACCTACGACACAGGCATCCATTCTCCTGCTGGGAAAAAGGCGGTACTACATATTACACATTCCCTATTGCCTACTGCTGTGGACTCCGGCTGCATTGTTAATCACTCCGAGGGTATGCAGAACACCAAGGCATATAGTCCAGCCACATACAGGTCTTTGATTGTCAGGGTGTTCATGTAGTGATCTGGGTTTAGGCTTGTCCACCTGGTGAACGGAACTTCCCTGGCCAAAGGTTAAATGTCAGACGAAGCATATGGACAGGGCTTGTCTCCCTATTTTGAAGTTTTACCTGTGTTTATAGACACAGGTGTTTGGGCACCTGTCAGCAGCTAATTCTGTTGGCATTACATATTATGGGTGGGTTTGTTACAGTCCATACTCCCCGGTGAGGGATGTTCCCATTCACATTTGACTATTACCTGTATACAGTCATACGGGGATTGTTATTTTTGGACATGAAGTGACTACAGGTATGCGGTTGTACATTACACAAGTGTGAAGGGCTGTTCCTGTAAATATGTACGGACCATACCTCTTAGAGCATCGTACCTGCGCAAAACCTACACGATGGGGGGACAATTAGGGACACATTTTCACAATTGCTCTTACAAGCTTACAACGTTGATAGAATGCTAGGTCTTACATTAGCATGACTTTTCTGTGGGTTGTGGAGTCTTATACTCAGGATATTTATCATTATTTAGTGACATCAATCCTCAGCTATTTATCACACTGGTGCAGATTGTCGGAGGCACACACCAACACTATGGGGTGAACCTGTGGTCATTCTTGGGGTTGCCACCTTTTCGACTGCCCAAAGTGGGACATGTTCTGTAGAGATGTCAGATTTTCCAGGACAAAACATACCTACAGCCGTGCATAGTACTGAACTTTAACCTTTTTTGTACATATAATAGCTTATTCTAGTAACATTTGAATTGCTTATGCTACTTCACATAACATATTTAGGATTCATATATAAAATAACCATTTTATGCGACTATTAAAGTAAATTAGGGAATAAACTCTCAGGACATTTGCTATGTCTTGATTTTTTTCATAGGACACAACTGCCTACAGAGGGATTGTTACTCGCAAAGTGGGACAGGTGGTGACCCTAGTCATTCTGCGAATATCAGGACAGTTGAGTGGTATGGCACGGACCTCTGTAATACGCTGTTGTGTTCTGGCACGGCAGTAGCTCAGCATTAAAGACTGCAGTCGGAACGTGCTGATAGGCAGCTGGGTTTTAGACTTCATACTCCAGACATTAATGCCAATGTGCAAACTGTTATTCTATCAAATTCTATGTTTCTAAGAGCTATCTTTACAGATTGTCCCTGAGTTTGGACCTTTGTCTCACTTATATTCATGGCTCTGTCCAGATATCTTGCTCACACAGGTTGACAGGTATGGTCAGTCATGACTGCACACAGTCAGTGTCCCTCACACTTGATCAGGGTTGACCTGTTTACATAGTGTCTTTCTCGCCGTCATGCCGTTTTCCACTTTGCAAATGTGTGCATTATATTCTCCCTCCTATTCGTGTCTGGACACGTGCATCACGGGAAGGTATTTTATCCTGGGTGGTAGGTTATGCATGTCCACTTAGGGCTAGACAGTGTCATGGACCTCCACTGCACGTTCTGACTTGTGTCCAGATATCTACTGGATTGGACATCATGTTGTCATAACCATTCTACTATTTACACAGGTTGGTCATCCTGTGAGGGATATCCCAAAAATTGGTCAAAACCAAAACAAGTTAGATAATGAAGATTTTTGTGGCTGCACGAAAACATGCAGGGGGTTTTACCTGCAGGAGATACATGGTTTGCAATCCTGACACTGCCTAGGGTGACAATACCTACTACATATGCGTAGGGGTCACTGTGTGTAGCTGTTTCTGCAACAAACCAGTGGACCAAGTACGGCTGGATTTGGTGGACGTTCTGGTATGGTGGCAGGTTTTGTGTAATGGAGGGTATGCTGGGTAGGCTATTATGCATCCAGGTGTGTTGCATTTGTTATGGCCAGTTCCATCAGGACCCATCTGTGGGTATGTGATGGTGCCATATGTATACGTTTGTCTTGCATATTTCCATATTCATATGTTTGTGGGATTGTGTTCTACACTATGGCCTGTCTGCTTGTCTTGCAGCTGTTTCTACATGAGGTTGTGTTTCTTTCCACTTCACCCGCTGCCCCCTCATACACCTCTGGTTCACCTTTTCTGCATACAACACAAGCATCGCCTTTGAGGAATTTACCATTAAACACACACCCCTCGCATGCGAATTACTCACACCCCATAGAGCACTACTTTGGTTGTTGGTCTATGACACGGCCAGAGTTACACATTGACTACCCTACATGTGTCGGGTACCTTTATGGTTGTGTGGACTACCCTGCCATGTTTGCTGTCCACATGCTATACCTCACGCACATAGGTACACGCCCTTACTTCACTTTCATTACTTGTTTGGTGTATCCCGGTACTACCCGTTCGTCTGTGTCACATACACGTTCGGATTATACAGCTGCTTTCTGGATTTTGCCAGCCTGTTCTACTCATTGGTAGGATGGCACCTTTTCCTATGTCCAAGCTATTCCTTACACATGTCAGACTGTTGTGGACATTACCTCCCCACAATCAACGGTTGTGTTTCCACCTTTTCAATTGTCGACAGTGTGACATAGGGTTACCACCTGTCCCACTTTGCGAGGGACAGTCCCTCTTTGGGCAGTTGTGTCATGACATGTAATTGTCAACATGGCAAATGTCCTGTGATTTTAGGACAAGCATATTTCTTATATTTTATGTGATAGTTGCATTAAACAGTTAAGTCTGTATCTAAAATACCTGACTGTTATGAGAAACAGACTAAGAAACTAAAATGCTACAGGAATATGCTTTTCTGTAAGCAAAACAGTTATGTTCTGTCCTTTGTACTGGCCGTGGGTATGTGTCGGCCTGTACAGTCTGATGTCTGTACCAAACATGTCCCACTTTGGCCATTTGTAAGGGTGGCAACCCTACTGTGACAGTTGCGGTGAACACAGCATATTTTACAGGCCGACACATACCCACGGTCAGTTCGGCAGATAGAACTTACAATTCTTGCCTATATCTAAGCTTATTCTTGTAGCATTTTGGTATCTTATTCTGTTTGTTATGAAATTTCTGTATTATGTGTCCAGTGAAATATGTTTAATGCAACTATTGCATGACGTCTATGGAGGAATTATGTCCTATATTCTCTGGACATTTGCCAGTTTTACATGTTTGTGTCAGGATACATCTGCCCACAAAGGGACTGTCGCTCGCAAAGTGGGACAGGTGGCAATCTTGGTCGATGGTACGGATCATACTGTTCCTTTCGGCCTACATGTGTCTGTGTTGTTATGGCTCGTTTATATGCTCTTTCTGTTTCGTTTACATGCGTATGCTATTTCCTGTCACATTTGGTATGTGAAATACGGACATACCTTTTGTATGTGACTATTACATGGCATGTGGGATATGATTCAGACATACGGTCACTACCTATATCTACATTTCTCCTCGTGTATTTTGTTATGGACACATCTGCACAGCTATGTTCCCTCCCTCAAATTATGGGTCGGCTGGTGACCCTCTCCGTTGGACTGGACGTACCTACTGGCAGCGCGCTAACATCTGATACGTTTCACTTCCACATGGTATAGCTATCTACACTACGTTGGACTACAGGCACACGGTTTTCCTGTAATTTGTTCATGGGTAGGGACCTGTTATTCCCTACCATGCATTTGTGTTTGAGTCTTCATTTTCTGTTCGCAGGGACTCTGCTTTGCATACGTTTCAGTCTCCACGGACACTGATAGGTACGATTACTATTGCTGGTGGAATATAATATTCAGCAGTTTAGGTTTCTCCTCGGAAGCCGACATTGACATGCCTCCCTGTGCAACTTCGATACGCCCCTTGCACTCGCGCACATTTCCTATGCACGTGGCTGTGGCGGCTGCGCGCCTTCATTAATATGCATATGGTGCAACTACTCCACATCTATGCTGCATGGCTGGTGCAAGCCTTACGCCAGCCTTGCGCCGAGCTTCATGAATCCGGGGGTATGTCTATAAAGTGCATTTGTTTCCTTTTTTCTGTTGACATCATACATGTGATGTCTTTCCATTTTTCCCACATAATAAGCCCAACAGAATGTACAGTATGCTAAGTACACAATCCCCTTGGTATAACAAGTGTAATATTGTTTGCTGTTAAGGGTAATTGGGGTGGTGGGTAATAGTAAATCCCCCTTGTTAACAATAAATGTACATTGAGAACATCTTCCACAATGAAAAGTTCCCTTTTTGTTGACTGTTTCATCACTATTCTCTTGTCTAGTCTTCTCAAAAATATCTTTGAGATTGAGACCCCTTCTAAAGCTATACATCAAATGCCTGTCAAACAATTCTAATCTATTGGGCATACTCTTAAACATATCCCATGTCTTGTCAATAGCCCTTCTCATCCGGGTTGTGTCCGAATTGTATGTCATAACTAAAAAATGAGTAATTTCTTTTGTTGCGTGAATCCCCCTATTGACCACCCTATCAATTGTGTTATAACCATCATTCACTGTGTTGTGTTCTGAGTTCAATAAGGGTATGAATCTTGTACTCCACCCCTTTGTCACTTCCTCCTTTAAGGAGTTAGTAAGAGTGTCAGGTTAACCTCTCTCCAAAAATAGTTGTGTACATATTCCAATTCTTTTATAAAATCTACATAATTGGATGTCATCTTGGCCACCCTAACCATTTGTCCTTTAATGATGTTCTTCTTCTGTAAAGGACGGTGGTTACTATTGTAATGTAAGTAAGAGTTAGAAAAACAGGCCTTCCTGTAGATTTTCATCACATATTTCTCATTCAAAATGTATTTTGCAATACATACATCCATCTAAATAATGTCTCATCTATATTAAATTCATAAGTAAAACTAAGAAATTTGATTTTATTTTATTTATTTTATTTTATTTTACATTTGTTAAGTGGGAGTGTATGACTGGATACATGTCCATTTTCAGCAGAGGCCCGGGGAGAAAAGTATATATATATATATATATATATATATATATATATATATATATATATATATACACATTGTAACATTAAAGTTTTAATATCTTTATAGGTTTATAGTATGAAGTATGTACAGAAATTATTGGACAGGTTGTGAGAGTATAGAATGACATGATACTTAGATAGAAGTCATGAATGATAACCAGGAGAAAAAAGGTGGTTAGTTAAGAAGGACAGTTATTGGAAATTAGACGTAGAAGGTTAAAAAGCATGTGCTTGGAATGTCTAGGAAAAAAATGTTCATATAGAAGAGTTAAAAAAAGTATAAGCATGGTTAGGATAGGGAGTTAGAAACAAAGCATAAGAAAGGATAGGATAGGAAGTTAGGTTAGATTTAGTTAGTATTGTTCTAAAGGTTGTTGAGTAGTATAGATATGCAAAGTTGATTCAAATAGGATAAGGAAGCTGTTTATATTGCATAGTTTACCTACTAGGGTTGTATGTATATTGGGTTAGTCTGGGATTAGACATGGACATAGCCAATGCTTGTTTAGGTGATTCTTTAGGGATATTTTGAATTGGGGTAAGGAGGCTATAGTGTTAAGATCTGGAGGGAGCATGTTCCATTTTTTGCCAGCTGAGTTGGAGAATAATGATTTTCCGGCTGAGTTGTTGGCTTTGGCAGATTGCACATACATTTTGTTGGATGAGCAGAGGGATGTTAGGTTGCTGTAGGGATTGATAATGTTTGTCAGAATGGGTGTACTGTTAGGTTGGTAGAGGATTTTATGAATAACTATGAGTTGGTTGTACTGTAGTTGATTGGGTAGTTCTAGCCAGTCTAGTGTTTTAAGATTTAGACAGTGATGAGTTCTGTAGGCTGTGGCTGTGGTGAATCTAGCTATATTGTTATAGCAGCTATCTAATTTGTTTAGGTTTGATTTTCGCAGGTTAACGAAGATGGGTGAGGCATAGAGAAGGGTTGATAGGAGATGGGTATGAGCTATGGCTGCTCTGACAGGTGGTTTTAGGAATGGTTTAATCCTATACAAGGAACCTAGCTTTTTGTTAACTGTTTTAAAGGTTTTGTCTATATGAGTGTCAAATGCTAGATTATTGTCTATTATTACACCAAGAAGTTTTGTGGATGGGTCTGGGGAGATAATGGTGCCATTGTTAGATGAGATTGTAATATTTGGTGATGTGGGTTTATGGGTGGGGGAGAAAAGTAATAGTTTGGTTTTGTTAGGATTCAATAGGAGATGGCGATTGTTGAGCCACTCCTCTACTTTGTTGAAGGTGATTTGGGATAGGGCTTGTAGTTCTGAGGGGGTGGTGGCAGAAGAGATAAGGGTAGAGTCATCTGCATACTGAATACAGATTGCTTCTCGGATGACTTTGGGTAGGTCACTGATGAATATGGAGAAAAGGAGGGGGCCTAATATGGAACCTTGGGGGACACCAAGGGTGACTGGAAGAAGGGGGGATAGATTGTCTTTCCGTAATACTGCTTGTTGTCTGCCTTGCAGGTAAGAGTTGAACCAGTTGATTACTAGGTTGTTTAGGCTGAGTGATTTTATGTGTCTAGGAGTAGATGGTGATTCACCATATCAAATGCTTTGAATAGGTCAAGAAAGAGGGCAGAAGAGAGGATGTTACGATTATGTTTTTGATTTATTGTGTGGGAGAAGGAGAAAAGTGCTGTTGTGGTATTATGGGCAGGTCTAAATCCATGCTGGAATGGGGCTAGGATATTGTTCTGGATAAGGTGAGTCAGAATTTGCTTATGTATACATTTTTCCATTATTTTGGCTATGGGAGATAGGATGGCTATAGGTCTATAGTTAGAGAGTTCAGTGGAATTGCACCCTTTATGAAGTGGAATAATGTGAGAGTTTGGTTTTAGCTGGGTTAAGTATGAGTTTTAAGTCAGTGAACCATTTTTCAACTAGTGAAAAACAATGTTGTGTGGTCATTTGGAGATTCGAGAGGGAGACGTCGGAGCAGATTAAGGTGGAGTCGTCGGCATATTGTATGCAGGTGGATTTAGGGATGACTGATTGAAGGTCATTTATGAAGATGGAAAACAGAAGTGGGCCAAGTATCGAGCCCTGAGGAACACCTATGGTATTAGGGAGCAGTCCTGATATTCTGTTTTGCCACAGGACAGCTTGTTGCCTACCAGTGAGACAGGCATTGAACCAGTTTAGTGCTGGAGTGTCCAGACGTAGGGTTTCAAGGATGTTGAGAAGGAATTGATGATTGACCATATCGAATGCTTTTGATAGGTCCAGAAAGAGGGCAGAGGATATGAGTTTGTTATTACGATTGTTGTTGATTGAGTCAACAAAGGAAAGGAGGGCAGTAGTTGTACTATGGTGTGGGCGAAAACCATGCTGGGCATTGGACAAGAGATTATTAGAGGTCATATAGTGAAGAAGTTGTTTGTGGATGCATCTTTCCATGATTTTCGCTATCGGGGACAGAATGGCTATTGGTCTATAATTTGACGTTTCCAGGGAGGTACCTCCTTTGTGAAGTGGAATGATATAGGAAGTCTTCCAAATGGAGGGAATGTTCATCTCAGTTATAGTTCTATTTATTAGGATTGATATGGGGTAGGCTATTTCATCAGACGCAATTTGTAAGAATTCCGCAGGAAGGTGGTCAGCCGCTAGGGTGGTTGGTTTGAGTTTTTTTAGGAGGAGCGTACATAGGAGGAAGAGACTGGTTTTAAATTGAAGGGGTAGGGGTGTCAAGATGCAGTTTAGCAGCAGGTGGGGAAGTGGAGGTAAGGTGACTGGCTAGGGTTTGGATAGTCTCAGTGAAGAAGGAGTTAAAGGTGTTGGCTACTTCTTCTTGGCCTTTCTCTAACAGTTTCTCAGGGGTTGGGGTGGAAGTTTTGCCTGGGTGCAGAAGGTTGTTAAAACCTGCCCAGAATTTCTTTGGGTTGTTCTGGTGTTTTTGCTGGAGGCTGCAGAAATATTGTTTTTGTCTTGGGTAATGGCAGTTTTAGTGGCGTTTCTTAGTTGTTGAAATTTATAACGGTCTTGGGGGTTTTTGTGGCTCTCCATTTGTCCCAGGCTTGGTCACAAGTTTTATTTTGGGTTTTGTATCACTAGTGAGGCCAGGGGCTATGCAGTTTTGGTTCTAATTTGTCTATGTGGAGCATGTGAGTCAAGTATCTTAAGGAACGTGTCATTGAAGTGGGACACACTCTCTTCTAGTGAAAGAGTCTTTAATATGGTCCAGTTGCAGGATTTCAGGTCGGCAAGAAATAATTGAGGGACAAATTTTTTTGTTTCTGATTAGTCTATATAGGGGGTGTTAGAAGTTGGGCATTTATGTTTAATGATATAAGTTATTAGGTGATCGCTGAGGTCACAGGAAGGGTACCAGTGGTGTAGTTATTAGAGTCTCTATTAGTAAGGATCCAGTCAATAATACTTTCTTTTGAAGTGAGTTGCCTATTCTGGTTGGGGATAGGATATTTTGGGAAAAACCATGTAGGTTAATAGGTTGTGGAGTTATATGGGTAGAAAAGAGAGACCAGTCAATGTTGACATCTCCAAGAACTATGGTTTCTTGTGGGTAGTTGATGGCTAGCCAGCTCAGGGATTGCTCCAGGTTTTCTGTGTTCTTCCCTGGTGGGATATAGGTTACAATAAGGTTGATGCGTTTTGAGTGTTTAGGCAGACCTGTAGGGCTATAATTTCTAGGTTTGAGATCTTAGGAGGTTGTACTTGGTTCTTCAGGATGTTCAGTTTATTTTTAAACATAATAGCTATTCCTCCACCTTTTTCTTTGCACGATCAGCCCTGAGAATATTGTACCCGGGTGGGAGGATCTCTTCATTCTTAGTAGTGGGTTTTAGCCATGTTTCGGTTAGACACATGATGTCAGGGGAATGAGTAGCTATGATGGCGTGAAGGTTGTGAATTTTGTTGTTAATGCTTCTTAGGTTCAGGTGTAGTATTAGAAGGGAGTCAGTAGATTTCGGGTTAAATTATGGGGATTAGAAATTGGCATAGTGGTCGGACCTGGGTTTGGGTGAATATCTCCGTCGATGTTAATACAATTTTTCAAGTAAACTAAAAATCTTTGTAATTTAAATAGGATTTTGAGATTAGTTTTGTTATGTGGAATTTTAGGGTGTTGAAGTGTGGGGTGGACTATTTTGGGGGATACATTTTTGTCCTGGTAGATTGAGGGTGGAATATAACTGACATGGAGATTGAATTGGGAGTTGGTGTGGCACTTAGGAAAGGAATGCCTATAAGAGTTTGGTTTTCATATATTGTTAGGATATAGGTGGTGATGAGAAGTATAACTATGATGGGGTAATAGTATAAGTGAAATTTGCCATACTGAAGAAGGAAAAGGGTATCGAGTGGGGAAGAGACTTTGTGTGGGATTTGTTAGAGGGTGTGGGCCTTGGGGTGGGAGGAGTTATGGAGTTTGACAAGGAGCCTTGGATTTGTTAAGTGGGAAAGTGGGAGGGACTATTTGTAGCTATAAAAGTAGGGATACTGGGCGGGTGGGATAAGGGGCAGGGAGGGAGGGGGAGCGGGGCCTACACCGCCAGGAGATTTTGCAGGGTCTTAAAGGTAACAATTGCCACTAGTATAACTCAACACAGTGGAGTTACTAGTGCTGATATTTATAATGATACAATTTTTCCAGGCTTTGTATTATTAAAGTCTTCAAGTTAGAGTGTCAGGTTCTTAACAAGGACAGTATAGTTCTCTCTGAATAGGGTAATAATGCTTTGTGTTTACCCTGAGTTTTAAGAAGAGTTGAGGCTGCAAGTTTAGTTTTCGTTTGTGGTCCTGATGGGCGATGTCAGGTCTTGGGAACCACAGGAAGCTAGGGAAGGCAGGGTACTACCTATGATACAAGTGAGGGAGAGAGATATAAGTATTAGAGTTAATAAGGTTGAAATTAGTACTAGCAGGCTAAGACAGCTATCCTGTTTAGCCACAAACACACTCAAATGCCTTCATATTCCATAAAGTATGCATTTAAAGAAAAACATTCAAATACTATGAAATGGCATCTAATGACTTCAGCTTAGTTAAATACACAGGAGATGCTGTGTAAATAGTTTCAAATGAGATTAGATCTGAGTCGCTATGTGTTTAGATAAGAAAGACGCTAAGCGATCGTCTGCAACAACAAGTAGCCATCAGGAATGCATTAAAACACTTTTAAATACTATGGAATAGGTTCTGATACCTTCATCTGCAACAAGTAGTAGCCATCAGGAATGCATTAAAACACTTTTAAATGCTATGGAATAGGTTCTGATACCTTCATATAGATTAAATACACAGTCAGTTGCTAAATTTTAACTTTAAATGACTTCAGCTCTAGGTCGCTAATGCGTTATGATTAAAAGATGCCTAGAGTTAGTCAGCAACATGTGCAAGCCTTTGCATAATTTTTAAAACACATTCTTATACATAAAATAGCATTCAGTTACTTTAAATGACTGCAGAATAGGTCGCTTATGAGTTTTGATATAAAGACACTAAATGTAAGTCAGTAACATGTGCGAGCATTTGCATAAGCAGTAAAACACATTCAGGTACTTTAAAATAGATTCAGTTGCCTTCATATACATAAAAATAGCATTCAGTTACTAAATTATAACTGGGGCCTACACCAGGAGATTTTGCAGGGTCTTAAAGGTAACAATTGCCACTAGTATAACTCAACACAGTGGAGTTACTAGTGCTGATATTTATAATGATACAATTTTTCCAGGCTTTGTATTATTAAAGTCTTCAAGTTAGAGTGTCAGGTTCTTAACAAGGACAGTATAGTTCTCTCTGAATAGGGTAATAATGCTTTGTGTTTACCCTGAGTTTTAAGAAGAGTTGAGGCTGCAGGTTTAGTTTTCGTTTGTGGTCCTGATGGGCGCGATGTCAGGTCTTGGGAACCACAGGAAGCTAGGCAAGGGAGGGGGCTACCCTGAGTTTTAAGAAGAGTTGAGGCTGCAGGTTTAGTTTTCGTTTGTGGTCCTGATGGGCGCGATGTCAGGTCTTGGGAACCACAGGAAGCTAGGCAAGGGAGGGGGCTACTTGTCAATTTACATTAGTTCACGGAAACCTCCGAACTACTTCCGCCACACCCAAAATGGTTGTGAAATTTTTAGATAAGGAAGAGAATGACGTGAAAAGGTAACTGGTTCGTCCCACCGGCAATCCCGTGATGTTAAAAAACTTTGAAGCACGCGGATTGTGCAGACTAGTAAGTACAAATCTTGTGACTGAGTGAATAATGTATGTATATGTATACATATATATATGTATATATATGTATATGTATATGTATATATGTACACAAAATATTTTTGAAGAGAGGTTACCCTGACATTATTATTAACTCCTTAAAGGAGGAAGTGATAAAGGGGTGGGGTACAAGATTCATACCCTTATTGAACTCAGAACACAACACAGTGAATGATGGTTATAACACAATTGATAGGGGGGGTCAATAGGGGGATTCACGCAACAAAAGAAATTACTCCTTTTTTAGTTATGACATACAGTTCGGACACAACCACAATGAGAAGGGCTATTGACAAGACATGGGATATATTTAAATGTATGCCCAATAGATTAGAATTGTTTGACAGGCGTTTGATGTATAGCTTTAGAAGGGGTCTCAATCTCAAAGATATTTTTGAGAAGACTAGACAGGAGAATAGTGATGAAACGATCAAAAAAAAGGAAACTTTTCATTTTGGAAGATGTTCTCAATGTACATTTATTGCTAACAAGGGGGATTTACTATTACCCACCATCCCAATTACCCTTAAGAGCAAACAATATTACACTTGTTATACCAAGGGGATTGTGTACTTAGCATACTGTACATTCTGTTGGGCTTATTATGTGGGTAAAATGGAAAGACATCTCCGTCAGAGGATATATGAACACATGTATGATGTCAACAGTAAAAAGGAAACAAATGCACTTTATAGACATACTATGTTATGTACAGATGCCAATTTTAAATTTTGGATATTGGAAATGGTCCCCAGGGACAGTAGAGCGGGTGATTGGGAGAACAAATTGTGTTTCAGAGAATTAATTTGGAAGTTACGCTTGGATTCAACCACACCCCCTGGGATGAACGATCATGTATCACTTTTACCAGCCCTAAGATTTAGGGCTAATAAAGTAAAGCAAAACAAAACAAAACAAAATAAAATTAAATAACAAGTTCATTATAGTATTATCAATTTTATAGGCAGGACTTTGTACAATAGATAAATATTGCACTAGTTTTTGTTTGTATTACATATTTATATATTCATATATTTAACATTTTATATTTTAATGTATATTTATTTTTATGCAATATTTTGATATGCATGATTTTAGGTAGTACACGATAAGATATGTTTAGTTCCATGTATCAATTTATAACTGTTTTTAGAAATAGTTTTTTAGTAACAGTTTTTGAACTACAAGACGAAATATGTGTTTTTTTTTTTTTGCTGTTATATACTATATATTATATATACTCTATACAGTTTTGTGTGTCACTAAGTACTACATTTTTGTATTCTGTACTATGCCTTTAACCAGGTCAATTACTCAATGAATGAATTAACTGAAATTTTAAACTAACTATAAATAAGTCTGCACTTGTGATTTCATTATTCTGATGAAGTTTCCAGAGTGGAAACAAAAGCGCTTAATCAACTGTTTTTTATTTTATTTTGTGTGCAAATAAACTGTTTTTACCATACAAGGTTACTGACTGCACTTTTGTGCCTTGAAATATCATGGACTGTGTGTGGGACTGCCATTACTGGGATCTTGTAAGCGGAGAAATTTTGAGTGTCAGTGTATGTGCAATGCATTGCCTCTTTGCCAAGGCCAGGGCATACTGGGCACACCTACGTCTGCATACAGGGACAGGCTCCGGGGGTTTCTCCTCCAAGTCGACAAGTGGCTGTGGGGACCTTGGCACTGATGGGGGCTGTGTGTCCCTTCCCTGTGATGTTCCTGCTGCAGCTGTTTCCACAAGATCATGTTGTGTAGCTGCAGAGTACTGCAGGGCTCTAACAGATATATTGAGGCAGCGGAACCGTGACTTGAGCAGGCCAAACACAAGCTCTATGATATTCCTAGTTTGTGTGTATGCCTCATTATGACATTCTTTGGTAGGTGTGTGTGCATTTCTGATGGATGTCATCATCTAGAGTTCCAGTGCATAGCCAGCATCCCACAGTAGATGGTCATATGGGATGTCCCCCCTGGCAAATGTCTGGTACAGCTGTGATGTGGAACAGGTATAGGAGTTGTGATAACTGCCAGGGCTGCCAGCACACACATTCATGATAATGTCCTGGGCATTGCACATGACCTGGAAGTTGATGGAGTAATACCCCTTGAGGTTGACGTAGATCCTACCTTCTTCACCGTGTGGTGCTTTGATGTGGACATCACTGCAGTCTATGGCACCTAGTACCTCAGAGTAGTGTGTTACATGGTGGAAGAGATGCATAATGCTGGCTGTCTCCTCAGGGGTGCAAGGTAAATAAATGTGCTCACTGGCATGTGCTTGCATGGCATCCAGGAGCTGGTGGAGTACCTTGGATGCTGATGCCTGTGAGAACCTCATTATGTCCTCAGTTGGTCTTTGAAAAGTACCTGCAGCTAATATTCTAAGGGCTACACCTACCTTTGCTTCCACTGGGAAGGGTTCCCCTCTGTTGGCTCTGGGTCTGAGTTGAGGGTGGCAGAGCTCAGTGAGATCTTGTAGTATGTCCCTGTCCACCCTGTATCTCTCTATAATCTCCAGCTCATGTAGCCCCTGGAAGGTTGCCCTGGGGCTGAATACTCTTCTTCTCAGTCTGGGCTTATTGTCAGCATCATCATCATCACTGACCTCAGCCTCTAAACATAAATATGCAGCAGAGCAGCAGCAGCCCTTATCATTTTGTCAGTTAAAAGTCCCAAATGTGTACTCCACTGGTGCAGAGTATGTGGGGAAAATCAGATTGAAGGGTGTAAGCATACTTTATAGTGGTGTGTTGCATATGCAGCCTGTGTGATTGGCTCACTGTGATGCATTCCACTTGACAGGTATATCATTGGGGCTTTGAATGGGCCAGTGTCTATTGAACAGGGCTTATCAGGGCTTATCAGTCATTTCTACTTGATTGGCTTCCCCTAGCTATTTCTTTTTTTTTTTTTTTTTTTTTTGTTTAATTCTTTCACTGCTTAGCATTGGGGAGAGGTGTGCAAACCCACAGTGCTAGTATAAACAGTGCTCAGCAGTTTGGCCACTCCCCCATACACGGGCATGCTTAGCTTTTCTTAAACCAGCTAAAACATGTGCCATGGGGCTAAACACAGCTCAGCAACATCAGAAACCCCCCTTCTTAGCTCTGCTTAGCTGAGAGCAAACAGGTGCCGCTAAGCTCCAATCTGCTTACTGACACCAACACGGCACCTACAGGGGTGCCTTTCTGCATCTTGGATCACAAACCACCCTCATTTGCATGGATTTTACCAGCTTATGAGGTGAGTTGTATTCCACAGACACTTCCGTGTCAGCACTCTCGTGCACGTCCCTCTGCTCTGTTTACTGGATCGCTTAACATCCGGTTTCTGTGTTGGGGCCATGCCACTATGCCTACATGAAGAATCGCTCTCTGTAGGCTTT
Organism: Protopterus annectens; assembly: GCF_019279795.1. Taxonomy (NCBI): domain Eukaryota; kingdom Metazoa; phylum Chordata; order Ceratodontiformes; family Protopteridae; genus Protopterus; species Protopterus annectens. The sequence goes on from NC_056741.1 coordinate 1,479,902,526, forward strand.
ACTGAATCCCCCCCCCCAAATGTGTTGCCGGGTTGAGAAAATGAACAAAATACTATGACTTTATATTAGTGAGATGTATGATTCTCTAGTAAGACAGAGAAACTTGAGAAATAACAAATGATTAATGACTTTGATAAAGATGGTAATAAAGACGGTCTGCAATTAGATGGGATGGTATGCATTAAAATCCACATATCAGAGCATTACATACTTAATAGCCCCCCAGTGAATGCAGAGTATCAGCCTCTAAGCAATCACATAATAAATGTACACTGCATTATGTGTATGTAAGTACAGGCTAAGCAATGTAAATACTAAAGAGAGCACTCAGTCCATTATCAGAACTAACGTGGCTGATCAACATCAGTTTTTAAGGGAATATCTTTGTGAGCACATTGAGAAGAATAAGCTGAACCTAAATGCACTGATGTACTAGGAAACAGGCAAGAACAGTTCAGCAACTATTCAGACCTCACACATTAGGCAGTAACAGTTGGCAACCCCCACCATGGACAGGTAATACAGAGTTAGATTACACTCTGTGAATAACAACCAAGCAACTATGTTCTACATCTCTGGTTTCTGAAACACAAATGTTTGTGAATCAATCTTACTCAGGCTTTCAGAATATCAGTGGTGCAGGGAACATACTGTGACCTGCTGTTGTGCTACTGTGCCCCAGCCCTTGTTGTATTACTCTCAGAAAAGTATTTTTATACCCCAAATAGATTCTAGAGAATTTTTCCTCAGGTAGACTGTAAATGTTGGGGGTGTGAAAGGCAAGAAAGATGTAATTGGGAACATATTTTCTGGGAGTGTGGTGAGTTAGCAGATTTTAAGGATTTCCTGCAGGATGCACTGTTGGAGATGCTGAGTGTTTAGATTGGTCTGATGAGGGAGATGATTTTTTCTAAGCTATGACACAGAATCTGAATTGCCTAGACTTGGTAAGGTTTTGCTGTGTCTAAGAATGGTGGCTGCCAAAAAAGCAACTACTAGAAAATGGAAATCAAAATCTAAACCAACTATACTAGAAATAGTAAATAGAGTAACAGAGATAAAACAACTGGAATGGAGATCTTTAGAAAAGGGTAGGAGCAAACTACACTGGAAAAAAATGGGAACTGTGGGAACAATACATACAAGGGAGGCCTAAAAGTCAGCAGGACTTAAATGACCTATGTAATGTTTGAGTGAGAAAGATTGGGTATATTATAAGTGATGTATAATGTTTGCAATTGGGAGTGTGTCAGTATGATTTGTGATGTAAAATGCTTGCAACTAGGCTTGTGTTGGTGTGGTTTATTTTCGTTTACATAAATGTATGATTGCATATGTAGTAAGTAATGGTTTAAGGAAGATGTTTCTTTTTTTAAAAAAAAGCATGAATTGAATAATTGATGTAATATTGCTTAGGTTATATGATATATAGCAATATACATGATGTATAATGTTTGTTATATTAATACAGTTTGATTAATTTTATATGAATATAAATTTGCCTATGTTATAAGTGATAATTCAATAAAGGTGTTTAAAAAAAGTCCCATATACGATCAGTGAAGAATCAGCAAAACTGGGGACTTAGACAAAAAAAAAGAAAAACTGAGTCACACATCCAAGAAAAAGAGCCTTCATAGTGCTCCAGAAAACTATTAGTTAATAATATATAGATTAATGTGTCCTATCCTAGTTCACCTCTCTTCTCTGCAACTGATAGTATAGGCCAACTGGCGTTCCTATCAACAGACCGAAGCCACATGTTTTCGAATGTGTCTTTGTCGAATTGACAAAACTGAAATGGCAAAATATTGAAGCGGCATGTAAGTGAATTCTTTCCCTAGGAAAGAATTTGCTTGGCCGCTTCGGTACTTTGCCATTTTCGGCACTGTAGTACGGTCTCGGACTAGGTATATTTAAGTAGGGGGGTGTGTGGGGGGAGGCAAAGCCAACCACTTAATTTCATGTTTTAATGTGCTTTCTTTTTTTTGTTTGTTTTTTTTGTTGGAATAGCGATTTTTTTCCAAGGGGAAAAAAAATCGCTGTTTTGACAGTTCGGTTTTGTAAGCTTTCGCTTACATGGGGTTGATTAATCACCATTCGCTTACCTAAGCATTCAGTGATCTAATATAGACCCGGCCAACTGTGTATATCAGCATAAACTCTATATGGCTGTCATTTTATACATGTTAAGCTTTACTGAAGCATGTGGATGCTCATTCTTACTGTTTGTGTGGGAGAAAATGTTAAGAAAAGATTACTATGAAATCCAGTGGAGCACACAGCTATGTAATACTAGTGCTGTGTGGCACAGATGATTTGCACATGTACACAGGAGGAATAAGAATCATAGGAAGTTCTAGCCTGCTCAGTTTTGTGACAATTGCACCTTGCCAGTTCCCACCCTAGACTTTACCTCCCCTGTCAAGAAAGGATAAACCAGTCAAGGCTGGGGTGAATTTATAAAAAACCCATCCAACTATCCAGGCCCCATTTGAAGGACGATAGTCTCTTACACTGGTTTATTTGCAGGAGGGAGTCTATTCTACAGGTTAGGCAGATGCTGAGTAATGAAACCTTAAAAAAACATTAATACTGACACTTGCAATGTTCTAGAAAGTATGCAAGTCTGGAACTGATCTTGATTATGTCTGAGGGAAACTCATTCCTTCCAGTTTTGTTTCTTTCACATATTACTGCTGCTGCAAGCACATTTTCCATGACAATATCTGCAATGTTGCAAGGAGAAATTCCTAGGTGTTGGATAGTGTTTTCCATGTAATATGGATGATTTTATGCAGGTGAAATGCACTACAGCTTGTTAGAGAAACTCATTATCTCGTACAAGTCTAAATAATATCTTTTCCTGATTCCAACAGAGCTCTTTAAACAGGGGTACTATCATGCGTGCAATATCTTTGATTGTGTTTTGCCAAATACAGTGCAAAATATTTTGTGTAACATGTTTCTCTTGCCTATCTTCTGTCCATTTGGGTATATACTATAGCCTTCTATATGATATGTAGGTATGATTATTGTAAATGCAAGCTTGTTAATGTATTTATTTAGAGTCACCAGTGGCTTAACATTGGGAACAACGTGCATTGTCCAAATATGCAGCAGTTACTGGACCATCTGTGCATAGGGTACCAACAACAGGATCCAAATTTATGATTTGGACTGATTTCCAGACCACATAGAATGCCTGTGTTACTGTTTAAAATACCCTAGGATGAAACAAGGGGCAGGCTTTTAAGAGAAATACACTCAAATTGTATATGCATGCAGAGGAAATTATATTAGTGTGAACAACATTAAATGAGGAAAAGAATGCATATTAGAAAAAAAATCAAATCAAATAATTATGCAACAATAAGAAACAAAGACAGGTTGCATTGTAGAAGTGATAACTACGGAAAGGAAGACATCAGGAAATGTACATGTAAAAAAGAAAGGATACAAGTTTAAGGCCAGACCTATTACACACGTTTAGTACAAGCTTGTAGTAGGTGTGGCTACAGGCCTGACATGAAGCATTACCCAATGCTTAAAGAAAAGGGTACAGTCTGCACTAGAAAAAAAGATTTCACTAAAATGAAAAACAAGTGTGTTCAAAAAATTTGCTTATTCTTAAACAAAAACAGGAACTTAACTATTTAATTGTATTTTGGAAGTAAAAAGACCCTGTGACAAAGGGGATAATGCCAGCACAGCTATCTGGAATTTTGTAAATAATTATATGTCATTTGTGAATATCAAAATGATTTATACAAGATGCTTGTGTTATAACTGTATTAGAACTGTATGTTATGTTTATATCAAACTGGTCTGTACAGACGTGTGTTAAAAAAGGTGTTTTATCATGTGCTTGTGCTTAAAATGTGACCACAGAGTACTCTACTGGAAAAGAACAGAAATGTACATGCACTGTTGTAACTGTTTAAATAGGTTCATCGGTAGGTACTAGGCTATTGACCATAGGGCCTATACAATCCTAGCCAAAAAGCTACCCTGGCTTTCGCCACCCCAGAAAATTATTTTCCTGTGCCTCTTTTGAGCAGAGCCACAGAGGTGATCCCCGGGATAAATTTCCTATTTCCCATCCAATCATCAAGATTTTTCTTGAAGAGTGCTAATGAGGAGCTTTGTTTGATATAGATAGGTAGTTTGTTCCAGAGTATGGGAAGTCTCTGGGACACAAATATATCCCTCCAGCATGTTCTGTTTATTGTGGTGACAAGGTTTAGGTCCCTAGAGTGTGTAGCTCAGAGGGATTGGGATTTCTTTAAGTGGAGTATGTCAAACAGCTCTGGGTTTGACATAGCTTTGTATGGTAGGCAGTGATCGCCTATGAGTAGGTGATATGCAGTGGAGTAAAGATGGAGTTTTTTGAGACAGTCTACATAGGGCATCTGTTTGTGGCCAGTAATCCTCTTTGTGAGGTATTTCTGCGGCCTTTCCATTTACTGTAGATGTCTTGTGAGGTGCATACCAAAAGGGGCACTGTACTCTATAATGGGTCTAATGAGTAATGAGTAGAGGGGAACAGTGACCTCTTTTTTCCTGGATGAAAAACCTTTTGTGATGAGGTGTGCCACGTAGAAAGATTTCCTGACTACTGTGGCAATGTGATTATCAAAGAAGAGACTACTGTCCACCTGCGTCCCAAGGTCTCTTATCACACTTTTGGTGTTAAGTAGACTACCACCTATGTGGTAGCTCATGGGTACAGAGTTTTTACCAAAGGGGATGACAATGCACTTTTTGTCATTGAGCTTGAGTCCATGGCTTTGACACCAGGCATCTGTCTCAGTGAGGTCTTTTTGTAGGATGTCCACATCATTAGGAGTTTCAATTATGGCTCCTAGTTTGCAGTTATCTGCAAACTTCATTAGCGAAAGACCTTCTGTGTTAGCCTGTACTTCAGAAAAGTAGATACCAAACAGCAGAGGAGCCAGGACTGAACCCTGTGGTACTCCAGTTGTCACTGGTCTGAAGTCGGATTTGGAGTCTACTACTTTCACAGTGTGGGTTCTGTAAGTGAGCCAGTTGGTAACCCATCTTGTGACATAGGGATTTATACCTAGTTTAGTGTGTTTATCTATAATTCCAGAGTGGAGGATGGTGTCAAAAGCCTTGTCGAGATCTAGATAAGCTGTGTGAACCACCTTACCCTCGTCTACGGCTTTGTCAACTGCTTCAAAGAAGTCTATCAGGTTTAGGAGACATTTTCTGCCTTTTACAAACCCGAACAGGTTGGGGTCCAGAGTTTGGAGATTACCAATGTCTTTGTTTATCAGTTCCATGATGATACTTTCCATGGCCTTGCAGACCAGGCTCATTAGGCTAATGGGGTGGTAGTTCCCGGGGTCCGTGGTGACTCCCCCTTTGTGGAGTGGGATAACTGTCGCTATGCGCCATTCAGTGGGCACAAAGCCTGAGGTGAGGCTATGACTGAACATGGTGCTTAGATGGGGTGCCAGTTCATTCTGTAGTTCATGTAGAACACAGCCTGGGATGTTGTCAGGTCCCATAGATGCTGTGTTCTTGGCTTTGGAAAGTGTGGATTTTACCTGTGCAGCCGTGATTACAGGAACTTTGCATTCTTCTGGTGTAGAGATGGGCCCTTTAGGGGGTGAGAAGGGGGGTAAAGTTAGCACTGAACCTATCTGCCAGGATGTTGGCAATATCAGTTGGTTCTGTATATTTAGTGCCGTTGTGCTGTAACTCAGAGCAGATCTGAGAGTTGTCATTGAGATTCTTGACATAGCTATAGAATGCTTTGTGGTTGTCTTTAGAATCAGTGGTGATTTTGTTTTCGTAACTAGCTTTGGAGGATTTCATGTGGGATCTGAGCTTCTTACTGAGGCTGACCAGGGAGTTCCTCCAATCATGGGATTTTACTCTTTTTTGCAACAGTTTCTTTCTTCTGTTGTAGAGTTTGTTTATGGCAGGGGACCACCAGATTGGCTTCCTTTTTTGGAGGATAGCATCTTGGTTCTGCTAGGGATAGCATGGTCCATGCACTTGTGTAAGTGCTTATAAAGTGCATTTGTGTAGGATTCAGCAGTCATACCTATATTGTCCATCTGCATGGGTGTCGTGAAGTTTGCCACTTCTGTCTTAAGAAGCGTGAAGTTGGCTTTGGCGAAATGTATTACAGTGGTTTCCCTACTGGGGGGTGGGGGCGGGATGTGGATGTCTAGGCTGATTAGCTTGTGGTCGGATCTGACCAACAAGGAATTGACCTCTGGTATGGAACACCGGTCACCAATGTTGGTAATGACCAGGTCTAGGATAGTGCTGCTCCTGGTGGGGGTGTGGATAAGTTGTTCCAAGGTGTTGGAATTTATGAATTCCAGAAAACTTTGAGCAAAAGAGTTGGTACATGAGTAGTTTTCCCAGTTAATGGTGGGGTATTTGAAATCACCCATTATTAGGGTGTTGGGTTGTACCCTAATATTTTCCAGTGTATCAAGAAATGAGGAGTGGGAATCCTGGGGCATGGTGGGGGATCAATTTGGATTGCGTTCTTACCCAGAGTTAATTGCACTTGGATAATCTCGGATACATTATGCTGAGCAACTAGCCTGGAGGTGTGGATATCCTTAATGAATATGGACATGCCTCCACCTTTAGTGTTTCGGTCCAGGTTAGGTGGCTGAAAGGTGTGGTATGAATTAAAGCCTGGTAATGCATGGGGTGCTCTCTGGAGCCTTGAACCAGGTCTCTGTCACTGTACAGATGTTGATGTTCTCCATTTTAAGGAGTGCCTTGAGTGAATGCATTTTGAGGTTTAGACTTCTAGCTTTGAGTAGCATTACCCTCAGATTTTGCTTGCTTGTACCTGTTACAGTGGTGAATTTGTCATTTCAACCTTGCCTAAAAAAGGCACTATGGGGTGGCAAGAGCCTTGGCCAGTATCCAGAATCCCAAGGGCGACAGTGCAGGCCATCTCTGGCAAAGCATCGTGGTCTGTCATCCCAGGCAAACAGATACTGGATCCCCTTAGAATGATACCAGAAGCTTAGCCAATTGCTGAAGTCAGTCATTTTTTCCTTGTACAGTGGTATCATTCTGGGTGATGGCAGGATGCTACTCAGGGATAGAGTCATACCTGCCTGGGCTACAAGATCGGAGAGCTCTTCCATGTCTCTTTTCATGTAGTCCAGGGAGGTACATCTCAGGTCATTCACACCAATATGGACAATGACAGAATCATATTTGTACTTGTTGTGGAGTCACCTGAGTGCGTGCGTTATGTGGCGGATCCCGGCACCTGACAGGCAGCTGACAGTAACTTTCTCCTTGTTTAGCCTGGTGAGTGGAACATCAGTGTGCCTGACTATAGAGTCACCTATGACTAGAGTGTTGGGTACATTGTTATGCCTTATGGGCTGTGGTTGATTGGCAGACTGAGTCTGTGGGCTATGTGTCATTTGGGTTGTGTTTGGGTGAAGGTTGCTTGTGTTTCTGCTTTGGAGATCTCTGTTGCTAGAGCAGATTTTTATTGAGAGCCTCCGTGAATGTAGGTGTGTGTTTTGTGTTGCTATGTAGGTGTTTTAGTGGTGTAGGTTTTGAGGGACTATGTGATGAGTGTGGTGTATGAGTGTGGTATGGTGCAAGTGTTTACCTTCTCCTCTTGATTGTCTAGTCCAGTCTTTGGTGAAGAGAGCTTTTCTTCCAGTTAGGCTATATAAGTGCATCTCTCACAGGTTATAGTGTTGGGTTGTAGGAGGGGAGGGTTGTCTGTGTACATGAGGCAATTGTTGCATTGCCCCAAGATGCCCAGATTCATCAGGTATACAGGAGAAAACACCAGGACCTGACCTTTAGACATTCCTGGATAGGTGCTTATTTATTAAGTACTAAAAACTCTTTTCCTCTAGGCAAGCGAGGAAAGTTGGGTGCTGTAGTAATTTGTAGCTTATATAGTGCTTACAATGAGTTCTGAAAAAGTGCTGAGCTCAAAGAAACAGATTTGAGTGCTAAAACTAAAAAAACTGGCTAGTTCTAAGGGAAAATTTGAAGAGCAGACTTTATGGTGCCGGGACTAGTTTAACCCTAGCTAAGTGGCGATGCATAAAGTGTATTTTTTTTAATATAACAGTAGGAAACAGGGGTGTAGCCAGAATGTTCAAATTTGAGTTCCCGGGATGATGCCCCCAAACAAGCCACACCCTCTCAGCATCTTGTTATCCACCCACCCCTGCATACTGCTTTACAACCACACCCCCTCACAAACTGCCCTCTCCTACCCAACCTGCAACACATGTACACAACGAAACACATACTTTCATGAAACAGCAAAATAAAAATGGACATTTCCGTCCAAATGTACATCTTCCCTGTGCAGAAAAGCACATAAGGCTGCTGTACATTTACATTACTGTAGAATTTACCCTGCATCCAGTTGGTCATTCATGAGTATGTTTTAATGCAATATGCTATACCAAGCAGACATAGGGATTGATTGTGCCTACATCAACATCTCTTGGGTGGGAGATGTGCGACCCATGTCATCACAAGGTAATTATTCCTATTCATGCATGTGCATGCTTCTGTGCACCTGCTGAGAAAGGTTACCATGTTTCCAGCTGGGTGAGCCAAATGCATGTTTGCAACACTTGCCATTCCTTCTTCTGAAGAGAGACATGCCCATCTGTATGTTCCATCATGTACCCATGTTGCTAAAAGAACACAGATTGTCTGTTTCTGTGTGTGTGTGGAGGGGGGTTGTAATACTTTGCAATGTATGCATTTAATAATGACCTTAGAAGTTTTACACAACAGTTAAGGTGTTTGCTTCAGAGATACAAGGAACAGGGTTTGATTCTCACCTTTGATCACTGTCTGGGTATTGGCCAGGCATGTAATAGTAAAAAAAAACTAGGTACCTAACCAGGTAAGTTAAGCAAGCATTAAACTTTGCTTAATTGCACCTTTGCAGCGTAACACCACATAGAAGTGAGAATTCTTCTGAGGTTTTTGAACTGAAGTTATTAACAGTTTAATGCCTCTATCTAATCAGATAAGGTCTGAAAAGGAATGAAAAAAAGAGTAATTGAACAGATTCCCAATGGGGCAGCATCTCATGATTAACCCCAGGAAGGAAAGGAAAGCTGAAATATGTGTACTGGTCCATGCCACCCAACCACCAGGATGAGAAGACCATGCAGTTAGTAAGTAAAACTGAAAAGTAATCCAGGCCAGGGGGTAGTAGGATGTTCTGGAATATTTTACTGAAAGACAGGTATCCATTCTTACCTTGGATCAAAAGCAAGAAATTGCCACCCCTTTGTCGATTACCTCCCTCCATCTCTGTGACATTACGGTCAGTCCATTATATATAATGTTTATTTAAATCAGTCACAAGTATCCTGTCACGTTCTTTTTCTGATTCCCTTAGAAGAAAAAAAGAATAGGAGACGTGTTCCTTATAATTTTTCTATCCCACATGGACTATATTTATATATATATATATATATATATATATATATATATATATATATATATATATATATATATATATATATTTTTTTTCCTTTTCATTCAGCTATGTATATTTTATGGCTCCTGTGGGCAAAACTGATGTGGAAGGTGTAAACAATTATTGCAGCATGTTTAGCACAGTATACTGTATTTTAAATAATCTCACTTAATTTGAAAACTTAGCTAGTTTAGCTTGTACCCTGTGCAAAGTTATCTCTTCAATTCAAATATGAGGAGCAAAAAATTAAATAAATACAAATAAATAAATAAAAATAAATGAGCTATTCTGAAATGCACAAACTAGTTGCTACAAATGTAATTGATGCAGTTAAAATACCACACAGTAAACGTTGGCAGTTTAAAACTTTAGTCATTACCACAAATGCTGTTGAGTTACCGCAGCACTGATATTTGCTGATCCTGTTTTCTAACAGCCAATACCTTATTATGATGTCCTCATTATGCTTCTTGCCAACCTATTGTGCTATAATGGATGGGTATTGCAGTGCTCCTACAAATTCAGGCTATGTGAATATGAGTGAAGCAGCAGCAGTTTGGATCTAGCGATACTGTTGTCTCAGGCTTTTCTCGAGAGTTGCAAGTCTGGTTAAGCAGCACCTGCCTGTTGAACGTTTTTCATTTATACACTGCTTTCCTACATTTCACAGTTCCACTTCCATGCATTCATTTTCTGACTGACTTTTTTTTTACTTACCATTTACTTTCCTGCTCACTCACAGGGCGGTTCTATTGCCATCTCATTCATCCTTGTACGTTGTTGACTCGATGAGGCTCACTGGAGGTATATAACATTTCAAAAAACTGGGAAGTAAAATTGGAAGTGAAATATAAATTGTAATTTAAAGAGGCCAAGTAGAACTTTGTGACACCCTCTAACTTTCAGCCCCCAAATGGCATTTTTCTACACAGTGCTTGAGGGTTATGTGTTGTGTGCCTGCTCATTGGCTCCCTTTGCTTTTGTAGAGGTCATCAACTGGCTCATATACTACAATGCCAATTGGCTGTCATTGCAGTATATGACCAATCAAAAACCGCAAAGCAGAGCCACCACTTTTCAACGTGAAATAGCAGAACAATAGTCTTGGGCAATATTAAATGCACAGCATTCTGCACAATTCGGAGCACTGGTGGGTAAGTTTCCTGCAGTATATAACCATTTTTTATTATTAAAGCTAGAGTGGGTTATCCTGAGTCCTAGGGCTTGCTCTCTGTTGCTACCCCTCATTGCATATCTTGTACAGGAATGCATACAGTGCGTATGCTTCCCGACGTCCTTGGTAGCAAATGAGCAAACTGACAAACAAATTAACTAATTAATCAATAAAATGCTAAAAACTGAGCCCCATTCCAGCAGTCTTCGATCAGACAAGTTCTAACTGCACACTCCTGCCAGTAGGCTGCAGGGGAACCTTCTCCAAAAAAAGATGGTCTGGATTAGTGTCAAGTTATACAAACAAAGCTAGATTCAGCAGGTCTGCATTTAGTCTATGCTACAGCAAACAAAGCGTACCAATTTCAGAAAGAAACAGTTCAAATAAGCAGGTACAATAATCCTTTAACCAGAAACTCCCAGCTCAGAAGGGCAGAATCTACCATCTCCTCCCACAAGAGTGTAGACCACAAACCTTCTTAATGTAAAATAACTGGCCTGAAGCCCAAGTGCTTAAACCAGAACTAATACACTTTTAGAATAACAAACACTGAGCCTTCAATCAGCAATTCCCAACTTATAAGTATGTAAGCTACCTGTCCTGTCATAACAGTGCAGACCACAAACCTTCTTAGTGTAAAACAACTGGTCTGAAGCCCAAGTGCTTAAACCAAAAGGCTTAGAATAACAGTTACAATTTAATCAGGCTACTACCAAGCAGTAATAAACGCAGCAGAATAAATGCAATTGAATACTTTTAAGAAGAAGCAAAAGCAAAATAAAGTGCATTTTTAGTAAAGTGCAAGGAGAGAGGAAGGAGGAGCAGAAGAAAAATTCAAGATTAAGAACCTAAGTGAGTTGGCCTTCTCAAATGTTCTCTCTGTATTAAGTAGAGTGAACACCAGACTGGGATAGTGTCCCAGATCAAATTTGCAACTGCAAAGCCACCAAGTATAACAACACTACAAGAATAAGATAGGAGGGAGGGGAAAAACTGTTTCAGGACAGATGAGAACCATAAAACAATGCCAGAAAATATATAAAATAATTCAGTCAAGCAAACAACAATTCAGTCAGGCAAAATTAAGACAATGCAGAACTCTGAAAGGTTAAAATGCCAAGAAATATACTTATCAATCAGCAATATATTTCCAGATAGTTTGAGAATCACACTTCAGCCAGGACACCAGGAGTTTCCAACAGTGTATGCAAGAATATGCAAACAGAAGCTATTCTTAAATCAGCAAGCCTTGAAGCAATCAAATAACAGAAATGCTGTTAGACCAGTTTTATAAACTCCACCTTAGGAATAGGGGGAAGTAGTGTCAGGACAGATGAGAAACATAAAACAATGCCAGAAAATATATAAAATAATTCAGTCAGGCAAACAATAATTCAGTCAGGCAAAATCAAGACAATGCAGAACTCTGAAAGGTTAAAATTCCCAGAAATATACTTATCAATCAGCAAAATATTTCCAGATTGTTTGAGAATCACACTTCAGCCAGAACACCAGGAGTTTCCAACAGTGTATGCAAGAATTTACAAACAGAATCTATTTTTAAATCAGCAAGCCTTGAAGCAATCAGATAACACAAAAGCTGTTAGACCAGTTTTATAAACTCCACCTCAGGAATAGGGGGGAAGCAGTTTCAGGACAGATGAGAAACATAAAACAGTGCCAGAAAATATATAAAATAATTCAGTCAGGCAAACAATAATTCAGTCAGGCAAAATTAAGACAATGCAGAACTGTGAAAAGTTAAAATGCCAAGAAATATACTTATCAGTCAGCGATATATTTCCAGATTGTTTGAGAATCATACTTCAGCCAGAACACCAGGAGTTTCCAACAGTGGATGCAAGAATATACAAACAGAAACTATTTTTAAATCAGCAAGCCTTGAAGCAATCAGATAACATAAAAGCTGTTAGACCAGTTTTATAAACTCCACGTCAGGAATAGGGGGAAGCAGTTTCAGGACAGATGAGAAACATAAAACAATGACAGAAAATATATAAAATAATTCAGTCAGGCAAAATTAAGACAATGCAGAACTCTGAAAGATTAAAATGCCAAAAAATATACAGCAATATATTTCCAGAATATTTGAGAATCACACTTCAGCCAGAACACCAGGAGTTTCCAACAGTGTATGCAAGAATTTACAAACAGATACTATGTATATATTTTAACAGTAGAAACTGGAATACAGGAGGTTAACTTCAGAAAAATAGCAGAAATTATGGCTACACAATAACAGGTGGTATCTTTCAGTTTTCAGTGAGCTAGAGGCACAGAGTCTGTGCTGAGACGTTTTCTGTATTGTCTTTAGGGTGAAATAATTACTAGAATTGAAATGTGGATGAAGGTCATCAGTTTATTATTTCCAGCATCTGCCAATGATCTGAGGTCTATGTATTTTCACAAACAGATGCTAAATACTGCCAGATTCCAGCAGTGTGAGTTTCACCTGGGATAGAGTCAGATGACAATAAATGATGTCATTCTGCAAGAACCATTCACCACAACACCTGCCTTCCTCTAATGAAGTAAGTTTCTAGGGAACAGTATAATTCTCTTATATATAATCAGGCATATAGCAAAGCTTAGTTTAGATATTTTTCTTTATTTATTTGAGACTGTCCTGCAATGTTGTTTTAAATATTTACTATAGTTTTGAACTCTGATGTAATTGTGAATATATACTGATTATTTTTTGTTATTTTATTATTTATTATTAAATATATTTAAACCTTTCATTTTGGTTGATCTGTGAAGAGATATTTAAGTTTTGAGAGTACTTGCATATGTATCTGGTAAAACTGTGTGAGCCACTCCTAACAGCCTTGCTCTTGGTCAAACTACCATTTGTATTAATATTAATATTACAGAGTAAGAATGGACACCCTTTATTAAGGGCCTTAGCTGATAAGGTGTTGACTGGTGGCAGTGGTAACTACCTTATAGTATGGGCAGAAGGGGGCATAGCTGTCTGGAATTTTATAAATGGTTATGTGTCATTTGTGAATAACAACATGATTCATATGCTTGTATTACAAATGTATTAGAACTGTACAACATATAAGATTGTAAGTTTGTACAGACATATGTGCTGAAGAGATATGTTGCAGAGTACTCTGCTTAAAGATGCATCCAGGGTGTGCCTTACTGGAAAAGAAAAGAAATGTATATAAACTATTGTAACTGTGTAAATGTATATGCTTTAACAGTGGGAACTGGCACATAGAAGGTTAACTTGCAAAACTTCAGAAAAGTAGTTGAAAGTAAATTCTTTTTTTATTTATTTATTTTGGTGACTTTGGCTTTGTGGAAGGACAGTGCAAATGGCGTAGTACGTTTACACCTGTTAGTGTACCTATCATGAAAGCTTTTCATGATGTTTGTGAATCTCAGATTAGGGCTCTATATTCTACTATTATGAAGAAAAGAACTTTTAACTTGACTTTCCACGAGTATAAGGCGCTTAAAAGTCTGCAGTTGAATAATGACATTATTATCAAACAAGCAGACAAAGGTGATGTAGTTGTTTTAATGGACCGAGATAATTATATGTCAGCAGTTTCTATGTTGCTTGAAGATAGTAATGCATTTAAAAGTATTACAAACTTAGATGTCAAAAAATGTGTTGGCTATGTAAATATGGTTATTTATGAGCTAGAGTTGAATGGTGACATTAGCTTAGATTTGTTTCACTACTTTACTGTACCTTGTCCAGTCATTCCACATCTTTATGGCATCCCTAAAATTCATAAATCTATGGTTCACCCACCGATGAGACCCATTGTGTCAGGTGCCGGTTGGATTACTGAACCAATTTCTTTGTATCTACAAAGACAGTTACAACCATATCTATCCCAATGTAATACTATCTTGCGGGATACCTCAGACTTCTTGTGTAAATTACATCTGTGGTACAGTAGCTTAAAACGTACACTAGAGCAGGGTAAATATTATTTTGTAACATTGGATATTGTCTCCCTATTTACTGTTATCCCTAATGATGTTGGGGTTGAATTATTAAGAGAATTTTTATTTTTGCAATCAACACCTAATAGCAAACACATTGAAAACATATGCTGTCTTATGGACATGGTCTTGAAAAACAATGTGTTTTTATTTAATGAATCTTTGTTCCTCCAGCTCACTGGGGTAGCTATGGGTACTTCTGTAGCTAATACCTATACCAACTTGGTTCTCTACCAATGGGAGAAAAATAATATCTATAGTGATAGAAATCAGTTTCTTAGCAAGATATGCTTTTACCAACGTTTTGTGGATGACTGTTTCATGATATGGGATGGCAGTTTGAATGAATTGAATTAATTTTTAAATTATTTGAACTCAACCACTAATTTTCTGAAATTTAAAATGGAAATATCAGACAATACTATAGTCTTTTTAGATGTTAGATTGCAGTTATGTGAAGGTGCTATTCATACCAGTGTACATAGGAAAGATGTATATTCTGGTATATATACTCACTATAGCAGCATGCATGCTCCACATGTGTTTAAAGGTATAGTAATGTCTCAATTTAGTAGAGTGAGTAGGTTAAATACTAATGATACTGTTTTATCTTTGCAATTAGATGAGATAACAGAAGATTTTGTATCTAGTGGATATGATGTACATTTATTATCTAGTGTGAGGCACAAAATAGTAGCAGATAGGAAGACAACTTTGAAACCAATTTTTTTAGAAGAAAATAGAAATGAAAATAAAACTAGAAATAATAATTTAAGTTTAAAGGCAGTTGTTAGATATATTACTTCTTTTAATGTAAGGACAAACTATATTAAACAGATTATTCAGAAAAATTGGGCTATCCTTATGGCCTCAGATGAAGTAAAGGGTATTGTAGGTGACAAACCATCTTTTGCATACAGACATATGAAGACCTTAAAAAGTATGTTATGTTACAAGGATTTTAGTAAACCTCTGCCTTTGTCTATCTCAGCTAACTTTGGCACTTTTAAGTGTCTTAATTGTGTATGTTGTGCTGATATTATTAATAATGATAGTAACATATTTGAACATCCTATTAGTGGTAAAATTTATAGGTTTAAAGTATCCGCAACTTGTGCTTCATCTTTTGTGGTCTATTTGGCTACCTGTGTTTTGTGTTCTTCTTTTTATGTAGAGAAGACCACTCATAAGTTAAAAGAGCGCATTATTGAACATAAATCAGAAATCAGGAGATGTTGTGACAAGAATGCTTTGTATAAACATATATCTGTCTATGGTAGTGAGCATAGATTTATGTTTAGAGTTATTGATGCCATTTACCCCACACATAGAGGTGGTGATAACAATAATTACCTGGAGATTAAGGAATATGAATGGATCTTGAGATTCGCTTCTGACTCCCCTCCAGGTCTAAATAGTATGGTTAGCCTTAAACCCATATTGGTTAAACTACAGCATACTAAACTATGATATAAGTTTATATTAAATTAATGTTTTTAATGCTGTTTAGAAGGTGTATCTACATGCTTATAGCATATGATATTTTATTGTTGTTCTTATTGCTGTATTTGTTATATGATTACGTAATATTTTTATATTTATAATTATATTGATGTTGTCACATGATTTCATTGGGCTGCTGGTCATGTGACTGTTGACCTGTATTTAAACTGTGATAATGTGATGTATATGTATTAGTATTGAAGAAGGGTTCTACCCGAAAGCTTTGCTTCATAAAGTGGTTTTCTCAATCAAGTGTCTTTGTTTTAAATTATTTTATAACCACATAATAAAAGAGATGTTATCTTTCAGTTTCAGTGCATCAGGAGACAAAATGTCTAGAATTAGAAGGTTTATGTATTGTCTTTAAATGTGGAGGAATTTAAATTATTTTACGAATTCCACCATTTGCCAAAAGATCTAAGGTCTATGTGTTTTCGCAGGAAGATGCTAAAATCAATGGTTGTAAGCCTGTGAACAGATAGTCACATGACAAGAAGTGATGTCATGCTGACAGTTACTCCAACAGTAATATTTGAAATATTAATTCAAGAACTCTTTGAAAGATAGAGACTGTGCATTTTGTATTTTGTCTTTGATCTGACATCAGCTGGAAAACCCACTCACCACATCTGTCTTGCCTTGTTATGAGTAAGTAAGTCTAGGGTACAGTAATTTCTCTTAGATACAGTTAGGAATATAGTGAAGTATAGTTTAGATATTTTCTTTATTTATTTGACACTGTCCTGCAATGTTGTATTTCCTGTGACTTTGAACTCTGATGTAACTGTGATTATTTACGGAGTATTTTCTTGTTCTTTTATTATTTATTATGAAATATATTTAAACCTTTCATTATGGATGATATTTATGAGACATATTTTAAGCTCTTAGAGTACTTGCATATCTATTTGGTGACACTGTGCAGGCCACTCCTAATAGCCTTGCTCTTGGACAAACTACCATTTGAGTTAATAATAACATTACACAGTAAGATTGGACACCCTTTGCTAAGGGCCTTAAAGTAGCTGATAAGGAGTGGCTGGTGGCAATCCAAACTACCTTATAGTCTGGGCAAAAGGGAGGCATAGCTAGTAAACCTGTATCAACCTTTCCCAGGTGTGTGTGTGTGTGTGTGTGTGTGTGTGTGTGTGTGTGTGTGTGTGTGTGTGTGTGTGTGTGTGTGTGTGTGTGTGACAGCTACTTGAGTAGGGACACAAAACACTGGTTGGACAGAGGTGGTTGCTGGAGGTCTTGGCTTGGGCACTCAACCAAGATCTCAACTGTATAGCTATTCCAATGGGGAGTCTAATTGGGGATCTCAAGAAAGAGGGAGAAACCAGCTCCAGACTGACTGTGGTCTCTGTGTGCTCTTAAAGGAAATTGCACTTTGCTGTGTGTGTACTTGTCATCCTCCCAGTTTGTACATCCCCCACTGTTGCCAGTGGTGAGGTTTGAGGCTTCTTGATTACTGGGCCAGTGGTGGGGCATCACATATTAATTAGTTGACATTGGTGGGATATCCACATATTAGGATTCAATGGTATGGATATTTAACTCCTGTAGCCTGTAAACAGTCATAACCGAAAAAGGTGTCTGTACTCCCAATCAGCCACACAATGAACATTCAGAGTTTCACATCACAATAGTTTTATTTATTTATTTTGTTAGCTTAGTTAGTCAGGGAGAAAAGGCAAGGATGTCAGCAGAGGAGTATGGCAAACTGAGAAGGAGCCAGTTAGCTGAGATGTGCCAAGACAAAGGACTGGTGCATGCCAACCTGACTAAAGCAGAGATGACTGCAGCCCTAGTCACAGCTGCATCACAGACCAGCAACCAGGAGGACAATCAGACTGACTTTGGAGATGTACAACTCTCAGAAAATGGACAGTTTAACCTTTCCACAGAGGACTTAAAAATCCATCTGGAGTTAAAGAGACTTGAACTGGAGCCCACACTAGAAATAGAAGTAGCAGAGACTGAGACATCTGGAGGCTGAGGAAAATGAGAAGCTGAGATGTCTGGATGCTGAGGAAAATGAGAAACTGTGACATCTGGAAGCTGAGGAGAATGAGAGGCAGAGGCAACACAAGATGGAAATGCTGACTTTTTGCCAGGGTCATAGAGGTAATGGGGAAGGGAGTAACAGAACCCCAGAAGCTACAAAGGTCAATAAATTTCTTCCATAACTTACAGAGGGTGATAATTTTGATAGTTTCATTCATATGTTTGAAAGGGTATGTAAAGAGTATAATGTTGACCAAGGGCTCTGGGTACGGTTCCTGACACCCTTACTCCATGGTAAAGCTGTAACTGCTATTTCTAAATTGTCTGATACTGAGTACTTAAATTATAATACTGTTAAAAATTGTCTGTTAGAGTGTTTTATGTTAACACCTGAAGCTTATAGGAAAAGGTGTTGTGAGCATAGACGCAAGGCAGATGGAAGTGTGTGTGAATATATTGCTGAGTTAAGCACTTATTTTCACAGATGGGTGAGTGGGTGTCGGGTCACCAGTTTTGAAGAGTTGGCAGACCTTTTGATGAGGGAACACACCCTTAGCACTTTGCCTGAGGACATGAGAATCTGGTTAGATGATAGGTAATGCAATACAGCAGATGAGTTGGGGGAAAAAGGGAGACCTATACCTAGCAAACAGGGTATCACTGCACAGGAAAGGGATACTCAGTGCTGCTCATGGGTCTAAGGGAAACCATGGTAGGCAGACTAAACTGCCCCAACAGAGTCCACCAGTAGCAGGGGAAGCCACTATTCCAGGTACATGTCCAGGACCAAGGGTTAAATGTTTTAAATGCAACCAGTGGGGCCATGTAGCATGTAGATGTTCATGGAGGCAAGGTGGGGAACTAAAGGGGGTGAGCCAGTAAGTGGGAATGACAGAATGCCAACAGTGAGTTGTCTGGAGACAACAAGGGTGCCTGACTGCCAGAAGAGGTTATATCCTGTCTTAGTAAATGGGAAAGAGGCCACTGCTAAGAGAGGCACAACTTCTGACCTAACCATTGTGAAGCCTGCAGTGGTTAAAGAGGAGCAGTACTTGCTTGGGCAGTCCACTCCAGTCAGAGCTTTAGGAGGACCCCATTCCAAATACTTTGGCAAGGGTTCACCTTGACTGGGAGGGTGGAAAAGGAAGCAAGCAAGTAGGTGTGTTTCAGGATATACCTGCAGATGTCCTGATAGGGAATGATTTTGATAATGCAGTACCTTGTGTGCATGCAATTGCATGCAGTCAGGCTTGGAGACAAGCATGTCAGTCTGGTAGCCTGGGCGGACCCAGACAGACCACAGACTTGAAGACAGGACTGATGTGGTGGTTACTTCAGGGAGGGAGCTACTGTGTAACAGTGAGACTGCTGAAGGTGAGCCACAGCTGCTTGTGGGTACTGATGTTCCCTTGGACAGAGTGACATCAAGGGCAGAGGTGAGCAGTAGTGCCCAGGCTGACAGTAAGGCACTGCTGTCAGAGGATACCAGACTTCCTGTGGAAGGGGAGCTGGGAAGGGTTACCAAGACAGAGTTGAGACAGACTCAACTCCCAGACCCTACATTACAAGGCCTGAGGGAGGTAGCCAGTGATGCACCTGATTGTCAAGGAAAAGGGGAATCTGTATACTGGGACATAGCATTACTGTATAAAGAGTGGACTCCTGAGGGAAGGCTAGAGGGTGAGAGAATACATCAGTTGGTATTGCCCAAGCCTGCCATCTGGAACTTCTAGCCATAGCCCATGACATTACCTTTGCAGGTCATATGGGCATAAAGCATAACAAAAGATGTATTATGCAGACCTTTTATTGACCTGGGATTTCCAGGGATGTAACAGGATACTGCAGGACCTGTGAGCAGTGCCAAAAGGCAGGCAAGGCAGGAGATAATGTGAAATCTCCTTTGATGCCTTTGCCTGTGACTGAGGAGCTGTTTCAGAGGGTAGCTATGGATATTGTGGGACTTCTGAGCACCCCAAGTTCCAGAGGGAAGAAGTATATCCTAGTGGTAGTAGATTATGCTACCAGATACCCGAGGCAGTGGCATTGTCCTCCATTGAGGCAGAAAAGGTGGCAAATGCTTTGTTAAATATTTTTAGCAGGGTTGGTTTTCCAAAAGAAATACTGACTAACAGAGGTACTGATTTCATGTCAGACCTGCTGGATTGCTGTGGAAGCACTGTGGGGTGAAGCACCTAAAGACCACCCCCCTACCATCCCCAGACTAATGGTCTGATGGAGGGGTTAATCTCTACACTAAAGACCATGCTATGAGAATTTGCAGACCAGTTTAAGAGGGAGTGGGACAAATATTTTCCCCATCTGTTGTTTGCTTATATAGAGGTGCCCCAGGAATCCACAGGTTTTTCACCCTTTGAGTTGTTGAAACTGTGGGCCACTCCTAATAGCCTTGCTTTTTGTCAAACTACCATTTGTATTAATATTAATATTACACAGTAAGACTGGACACCCTTTGTTAAGGGCCTTAAAGTAGCTGATAAGGAGTTGACTGTTGGCAGTGGTAACTACCTTATAGTCTGGGCAGAAGGGTGCATAGCTAGTAAACTTGCGCCAGCCTCTCCCAGGTATGTGGGTGTGTAAATCAAACCTCAAAGAGTGTGTGTGTCAGCTACTTGGGCAGGGACATAAAGCACTGGTTGGACAGAATGAGTGCTGGAGGCCTTGTCTTGGCCACTCAGCTGAGATCTCAACTCTATAGCTGTGCCACTAGGGAGTCTTACTGGGGATCTGGAGAAAGAGTGAGAAACCAGCCCAGAACTGACTGTGGTCTTTGTGTGCTTTTAAGGGAAATTGCACTTGATGCAGAGAGCAGCACCTGGAAATACTGTGTGTGTACTTGTCATCCTCTCAATGTATGTCCACCACTGGTGCCAGTGGTTAGGATTGAGGCTCCTTTATTACTGGTCCAGTGGTGGGTCATTACAGACACAACTTTCCCATCTTTTTCTTGTGTATTTAAAAGGTTGTGTCTCTTGCTTCTACCCTTTATTTTAATCTTACTTTCAAAGCTGCTCCCTCCCTTATTTCATTGCTATTGGCTGTTGTGTACCCTATTTAAGTACTTTCCCACCTGCTGTTTTCCATATATCCATGATGCTAGTTTGCTGAGTGGGCACTTAGTGCACCTGAGTAAACTTCCCTTACTACAAAATGTTTCCCGCTCATTTTCACAGAACTCCCATCTACTTGGTTCCCTTGCCACACTCGAGGGGATCATGAGTTAATCCTGCTCCATCCATGACAGTTAAGAGATATATTACATTTTTTTTCACTTCAAGCTGTCATGGTGGAGTTCAAGCATCAACAAACTCTACAATAAATGCAAAAAGTTGCTGTCCAAGAAAACAAAGACAAGGACCCAACAATGGAAAAGCACCCTCCTCAGCCTTAATAGGAAAATAAGACATCTTGTTAAATCCTCCAAGAGCTCATTTGAGAAAAACCTAGCAAGTACTGCCAAGGATAACAATAAGGCCTTTTGCAGCTGTGTACGTACCCTAATGGGTAGGACTCAAGCAAGTGTGGAACTGGTGGCCAATGGTATCACACACACACTGACACCACAGAGATAGTGAACCTGCTAGTGGATAGGTTTGGTGAAACTTTCACTTCCTTATCACCTCCAACTTACAACAAACCCTCCCCCAAACCCCTCCCTTACAAATCTGAAGAGCAGGTCCTCAAAACCCTGTCTAAGGCAAAGAGCACAGCTTCTATGGGACCAGATGACATCCCAGTCTGTCTTCTAAACAGGCTAAAACATGAACTAGCATCACTACTAAGTACCCTTTTCAATCATAGCCTAACCACAGGCTTTGTTCCCGCAGAATGGAGAACAGCTACAGTTATTCCCCTCCATAAAGGTAGCCTAGCAACAGACCCAGGGAATTACAGACCCATAAGCCCAAACAGCCTCATCTGTAACAGGATGGAATGAATCATTATGGACCTCGTAAAGACATACATGACCTCCAAACTCTGGATCTTACCCAATTTGGTTTCATGAAGGGCAGATCCTGCCTGTTAAATCTAGTGGATTTCTTTGAAAGTGTGACCAGGGCCATTGATGAGGGCAAATCTTTGCATACAGCATACATTGACTTGGCAAAGGCTTTCAACACAATCCTGCATTCAGGAATTACCAATAAACTTAGCAAACTGAATGTAAACCCAACTGGCTCATAAACCAGACACACACCATTAAAGTGGGTGACTTCACATCAACCAGCAGGCCTATTACCAGCAGGGTGCCCCAGGGGTCAGTGTTGGGCCCCCTACTGTTTGGTATATACTTCTCAGAAGTTCAGGTCAAAACCAAAAGGTTGTAGCTGACGAAATTTGCAGACAACTACAAACTAGGTGCAATCATTGAATCCCCAAATGATGTCAGTATACTCCACAATGGTCTCACACAGACCAAAGACTGGTGTATTAGTCATGGTCTCAAACTGAATAAAACGAAATGCATTATCATTCCCTTCAGCACAATGTCTCTTCACACTATCAAATCAATAATAATACCCTAAGTACCCATGAAGTGGTAAGGAACCTGGGATTACAGGGTGACCGCAACCTTAATTTTGACCACTACATATCTGCCATTGTAAAGAAAGCTTTCTACATAGCTCGCTTGATTAGTAAAGGCATCACCTTTAGAGCAAAAGGAATTATAACCCCCCTATACTCGGCACTTATCCGGCCCATAATTGAGTATAACGCCCCATTCGGTATGTACCGTATTAAGTACCTACAGCAATTAGAGGGACCTCAGAGGTTTCTAACAAAGAAGACCAAGGGCATCCAGCATATGCCTTACAGGGACCAACTAAAATCCCTGTCCTTTTACTCTGTATTGTATAGACTTCTCAGGGGAGACTTATTCCTGGCCTACAGAGCAACCCAAGACCAAAAACTAATGAAATTACTGCATATCCATTAATTAAATGGGATTTAAATATGGTCTGTGACTTAAATAGGACATACTGGAGGGACAGATTTATCTCCCAGTGACTGCCATGTCTTTGGAACAGGCCACCAATTTATGTGAAATAGAGCAGCTCTATGACACTGTTCAAGAGGAACCTGGAGGAGTGGATGGGGCACCATAAATTCTTAGGGGATAGTGCCCACAACTGTCCTGGACATGGGCAGTCATTAGTAAATTCAATCTTGGGTATTGACTAGTACCTAGTAAAGGATAAAGGGACTCCAAAATCTGTCATATGCTGCCAGATTGAAGAAACTCCAGCTCTATTCAGTCGCATACCATCTGCTCAGAGGTGACATGAATTAATGGACATGCTCCACCTCAAAATGGCTCTGTTCAAGAGAAATCTTGACCTGTGGATGGGAGGAGAATCATCTCTGTGTCACTGCTGGACAGAGGCACAACAAACTAATGTTATAAATGCCTTAGGGCAGATAGCCTAGTATAAACCTATGAACCTATGAACCTCTATGGTATTACATTGGGTTGAAATGGCTAGGCTTAAAATGACCTCTGGTTCGATAGCCTAGTAATCTCCTATGATCCTATGATCATATAATTTACAGTGCTACTGCTTTATTATTATTTCTTTTTATTTTGCTTTAAATCATTCTAAAGGTCCCTAATACTTGAAATTGCCTTGTCAAGGTAGTTTGTTTAAGCTGTTTTTTTGTAGTATTACATTCACAAGCAATTGTTTTTTGGTATTATTACATACAGATGTTAACAGTGCCCTGTACAGGCACAAACACCCAGAAGGTAAATTTCATCTGTAAAACTTCTTTTAGAACTGAAACCTGTAACTTATTGTGGTTAAAACAAAGCCAGTGCATGGACACAAGGTTAGAAAAGCTAGTTTTAAACTAAACAGCACATGTAAGCACAATCTAACCTAGTCTAGTGTCAAACCCCACAGACCATCCAAGGAGACCTCTGTATAATGCAGACAATGACATACAATAGCCTACCCAAATACAGGTCTGGACAACATGGATATGCAACTTCCAAATGTTTCGGTAGTCAGCTTGGAAGATATGGGCATCCTAAAACAATGTAGCAATTATCTCATGTTCACAGACCACCATTTAATTCTTAAAACAGACACACACAAACACACACACACACACACACACACACACACACACACACACACACACACACACACACACACACACACACACACACACAAACACTGCAGCTACTACATATAGTGTCCCCCACACACATACACCAACCTATGCTGAAGCACTAAATAGCAATCTTCCCAAGCCTCAAAGACCTCCTAATCCTATAAAATGGCAAAGCCTATCCTCAGCAATCTGTAAAGCACTCACCAAAAGTGACATCAAACATCACACATATGCCTAAACCCAGTGGAACCCCAAGAGAAAAGCCCATAAGGCAAGCCGTCACATTACCAAGGACTCTTGTCATAGGGGAATCTGTTTTATGACACACAAATACCTCACTCACCAGACTGAACAAGGAGAAGATAATGGTTAGTTGCTTATCTGGAGCCAGGATCTGCCGAGTTAGCACTCACTCAAGTCACTACACCAGGAGGTGTCTGTATGATTCTGTCATAGTAGATGTGAGTATTAATGACCTGAGATGTACTTCAAATACCAAAAACAGTAGCACAACTGGATGAAGACCATTTCTAAAATAGTAGCAAGTAAATTCCTTAATAAATATACATAGTCACCGTGGCTTTAAAATTACATGTAAAACACTATACTCAAGTGGTGGAAAAAAAACAGTAAGCACTTTCACGATTTACAGAACTCTTCCTCAGACTGATCCTAATGTCACTCAGTCAAAACTTTTAAATCTATTACAACCAATCAGAAAGCAGCTGTAATCACTATTTACATAAATACATCTTAAATTGGACCCAAAAAGTATAAAAAAATAAAAACATGTACAAACCTCTGTAACAAATAACTTCTATGACAATTAAGAATACATTATTGCACTCTGTTACATAAAAAATAAATGAATATATCAATGCAAGAGTGCTCTACCTTCAAAGCAGGTTTTAAAGAGACATTATCATTAATATCTTATTTATTTAACATTTGTTTACCAGGAAAGTTTGACTTGGAACAAAGCCAATTTTCAGAGGAGGCCTGGGGAGAAACGCTTCAGACGCGTGTTTTCATAACATGGGAGGAAGTCCAAAAGGAGGGCATGCTGACTTCACACAGAAGGAATCCCAACTGAGAATCAAACCAGAGAACCTCTTGCTGTGAGGTGACAACGCAACCGCTGCACTACTGCACCATCCAGTATACCAGGGGGTCTATCAGCTTTTAAACTTAAGATCCAATATAAGTCCCTCAACTCCATTCTGTTCTTATGGTTGCCCCTTCTAGAACTCTCATTGACAATTTCAAGAATACAAAACCTCCATATGCTGAACTAGAGCATTAGTTGTTTTAGCATTCCTTATATCTTTTAAATGTTCTTATATTAATTTCTTTAAGGAACAATTTGTTTTTCCTATGCAAAATGCATTGCATACCATACAAAAAGCATAATAAACAATATTTTTGGTAATGCAATCTGCATAAAAGTTACATTCTATAAAACAATTAAATGCTGTTATAATAGCCTTCATCTCTGTATGTATGTATCATTAGACACTACACCTCCTACAAGGATAAGTCTCTTGGTGCTGTGATAGTGTTGCAAAGGAAGTCAGATATGTTCTATAACATAATTGTCTCTTTAGCGACAAGTTATTTTTAAAAGATACAATACATACAGTATTGAAGGACACTAAGGCAGGAATTCAATAAATGGATTCATGGAACATGGCTGCCAAGCGATCCAGTAAAGAGGGCAGAAGGGCGTGCACGAGTGTGCGGACACGGTAGTGTCTGCAGAATGCAAATCACCTCATAAGCTGGTGAAATCCATGCAAATGAGGTTGATTTGCAATCTAAGAAGCAGAAAGGCACCCTTGTAGGTGCTGTGTTGGTGTAAGAAATGTACACAGGTAGAAACCGTGTACCGAACTGCAAAATTTAAACAGGGGCTGTAAAAGCTCCCCCAAAAGAAGGTGGATATGGCACTGTAGGCATACAAATGGCCAAAACTATGGCCAGTGAGTCCAGAAAGCAATACAAATCATAAAAAAATATAAATTTTTTAATACATATATTACATTTGTGCGTCACTGCGTGCTGCGCAAACATGCCGTTATGGCAAAAATAAATTAAAAAGTGTAAAAAATGAAAATTAGACATTTGCAAAAATATTGCATTATAGTGCCCAGCATGCAGAGTCTTATAATGGCAGATGTCAGTGGTTGCTATGGAGGCAGGGCCTGGAGTAGGGAAGTATCTAGAATATACTCAATTAGCTGTATTCAATGAGCTGGGGTTACTGAATAGCAAAAAGGCTACAGTGTCCACAGATACAACACATGGTAGGGCTAGAACCATGTAGGTAGTAGTGCAACAGACAGCTGACATCAAAAGGGGTGTGTCATGCTATGTGTAAGTGGATTAGAGCTCAGTGGCACCTGTTTGCGCTCAGCTAAGCACAGCTAACCAGGGGGGGGGTGTGGCTGATGCTGCTGAGCTGTGTTTAGCCCTGTGGCGCATGTTTTAGCTGGTTTAAAAAATGCTGAGTGTGCTCGTGCTTGGGAGAGTGTCAAAACTGCTGAGCACTGTTTACACTGGCATCGAGGATTTGTGCAAAAAAAAAAAAAAAAAAAAAAAAAAAAGAAAAGAAAATAGCCTGGGAAAGCCAATCAGGTAGAAATGACTGATAAGCCCTGTTCAACAGACATTGGCCCATTCAAACCCCCAATGCTATACCTATCAGGTGGAATGCAGGATAATGAGCCAATCACACATGCTGCATCTGCAGCACACAACTATAAAGTATGCATACACCCTACAGTCTGATTTTCCCACATACTCTGCACTATTGGAGTACACACTTGGAAATTTTAACTGACAAAATGCTAGGGGCTGCTGCTCTGCTACATCTCTATGCACTTGAGGCTGAGGTCAGTGATGATGCTGATGCTGACAATAGGCCCAGATTGAGAAGAAGAGTGTTCGGGCCCAGGGTAACCTTCCAGGGGCTACATGAGCTAGAGATTTTAGAGCACTATAGGGTGAACAGGGACATTCTACAAAAACTCACTGAGCTCTGCTGCCCTCAACTCAGACCCAGAGCCAACAGAGGGTAACCCATCCCAGTGAAAACAAAGGTATGTGTAGCCCTTAGAATATTAGCTACAGGTACTTTTCATAGACCAACTGGAAACATAATTGGGGTCTCACAGGCATCTGCATCCAGGGTACTCCACCAGTTCCTGAATGCCATGCAAGCACATGCCAGTGAGCACATGTATTTACCTTGCACCCCTGAGGAGAGGGTCAGCAATATGCATTTCTTCCATCATGTAGCACACTACCCTGAGGTACTGGGTGCCATAGACTGCACTCATGTGCACATCAAAGCACCACCCGGTGAAGAGGGTAGGGTCTATGTCAACCACAAGGGGTAGCACTGCATCAACTACCAGGTCATGTGCAATATCTAGGGCATTATCATGAATGTGTTCACAACTCCCACATCTGGCATACCTCACAGCTGTACCAGAAGTTTGCCAGGGGGAGACATCCCGTACAGCCATCTACTGGGGGATGCTGGCTATGCACTGGAACCATGGATGATGACACCCATCAGAAATGCACACCTACTGAAGAATGCCATAATGAGACACATGCACAATATAGGAACATCACAGCGCATGTGTTTGGGCTGCTCATGTCATGGTTCCACTGCCTCGATATATCTGGTGGAGCCCTGCAGTACTCACCAGCCACACATGTACACATGTTCTATGCTACACAATATGATCCTGTGGAAACAGCTGCGGCAGTAACATCACAGGAAAGGACAAACAGCCCCCCACCATTGCCAAGGTCCCCCTCAGCCACAGGGGGACTTGGAGGAACCCTCTGAGCCTGACCCTGTAGGCAGACATAGGTGTGACCAGTATGCCCTGGCCTTGGCAAAGAGGCAATGCATAGCACATGCATTGACAAGCTAGGGTCCTAGGGACTGACACCTCACTCTGACTCACATACATAGTAAAAATGATGCCAGCCACACCACACAACTTGTACCCTACCAAGTATTGGTTATGTACTGCATACATCACAAAGAGACAACCATGAATTACTGTTATTTCAACTGCTGCAGGCACATGGTAAGTCACTATTCTGTACAACAAATGAATGGGGTAGTAGACTGTGGTAGTATATGTACAGACCTGCTGCACGTATGCAAGGAAATAGAGTGGGCTACCGAGATAGCTGAAGACAACTGACAGCTGTGTGGGACAACAGGAACTCTCTGTCAAATACTGGCTGAGCCATAATATGCAGTAGGCCCCAAGGCAGTAAAATCTACTGCACTGAGCAAAACCCAGTACATTATGCCAGGGAATTACAAACAGTGGGATCACCGGACAGCTGCTTGACTATCAATGCGAGAGTCCCCTACCCCCAACACACCCATGTTCCCATACAACTGCAGTAACATTATGTTTGCAAGGTAATAGCAGCAGACCATACAATCCCTGGGCTGTCCCAATCAACCTGGTGACATGTATCATTTCCCAGTATGCAGTGGTCAATGTGCTATGTATGTCTGTGCTTGATAGTGTCAGGACATGAACTGCACTGCCTGGTGGACATCGTGGCTTAGTGAGTTAGATACATTACCATGGTTGTTGGGGTACATGATTCGAGACTGGCTGTCCCTACTGTTTTGCATGTGAGCTACAACTATGGTAGGAGTTGTACAGACTGTCCATATGTCAGTATTTGATACTGTAAGAAAGCTGGACAAAGACAGAGACAATGGAGGGACAGAGGCCACAGATATGGACAGTACACAGCTCTGAGTAACTTAGATGGTGGCTAGTAGAACAGCATGTTGTAACAAGTCAGTGTAGCACCAGGATATAAAGTCTGTAACGTAACTGTGTCAATACTTACAACAAGTCAGCGGGCACCATACATACCTCACAAATGCACAGAGTTTTGCAGAATGTCCACATTTATGCCTCATATATCTGTTTTGTTTGTCATAACATTGCAGTTTTCTGGCAAATCATTAATGATTGCTGTAAGAAAATAATGACAGGCAGTTGAGATGCAGACTTCATTCCCATCAGAAAATGCATGCTAAGACAAAACCATTCTACCAACTGTCTAGGTTTGTAAGAGCAATATTAAAATCTTGTCCCCTTGTTTGGGCCTGTGTCCCACTGTTATATATGGTCCTGTCCAAAGTTTTGGCTGCAAGATTTTGAGAGGTATGGGCAACATGTTGCCTTATAATAACAGTACAACACAAACCATCTGAGGACCAGAGCAAACATATGGGGCACAATGCTGGACAACCTGCAAAACAGGGACAGTCAAAGGTATGAAGTCCATAACCCTGTGTGTGGTATTACATCTCTTACCCCAGTCACAGCATACCTATAACTACATAGAGCAGCAACTGTGGACAAAGCCGGGAACTGGAGCAGGGCAGGACAAAGGCCCACATATAAGTAGAAGGAGGAACTACTGGCCAGACAAATGTAGAAAGTGCAGAATAGAACAGTTCATGCAGTAGTATGGGTTCCCTGCAGTGTATGGAGTTGGTAACCTAAATGTCTATCAGTAGTTCCTCACATCAATCTATAATGATCTGCCACTGACGTACCAAGAAATCACACTGCTATGTAAAATATACCAGACATATTATGCAAAACTCTGTTCAGTCCAATACACTCTGTACACACCCTAGATATGGGACAGATATTATGGACAGCACACAACCAGGAAATCCCTCAGGTATTATATCAAGGAGGTGCTGGACTGTTTAATCAGGTTCAGCAGACAATTGGCTGTAGCACACAAAATTCTGGACTGGAGTGCATGCTCCTATACTTTGCTAATTTCAGCCCCTGTCTGAACCCACATCTGACTACAGAACTGTGATGCCCATATATCTCTGTGCATACAGACAGCTATGTATACCTTAACTGTCTCTCTCTATCCCCATCAGACATGATTACCCTTATCTAGCCATATGTGGCACATATAAGATATATCTGGGTTTGTTGAGTTTAATATAGATACAAATATATATATATATATATATATATATATATATATATATATATATATATGTATAGAAAGGGAGACACAGAGGGAAAGAGAGACAGAGAGAGAGAGAGAGAGACCCAGAAAGCCATAGCGTGATGTAGTGCTGCAGCCACTCTTACACTAATTGTAACCAGTGGCACCTGCAAATAGTACATTGAGCTCTAGTGTGTAATAGTAGGTAGGTAGAGGTTCTCATCTCACATCAGCCATCTTGCATGTGTGCATATGTGTGTGTGTGTGTGTGTGTGTTTGTATATATATTCCACATACAGCAGAAAGCACACAACCAACAGCCCTATGTCTGTGCAATGGTCACTCATTTATGGCCCTGTGACTAGTGTTCTCCATAACAGTGGCCTCCCTGTCAGCAGCTACTGATGTCATCCACCCCAACAGCAGTGGCAGACACTATCCCAATGCATAAGCTCCATGGTGCATGCAATAACTACGCAGTATTATAGTGTATACAACTAGATAGGTGCTGGTTCTAATCACGGCAACACAGTGCCCATGTGTAAGTATATCCCCTTGCTGCTGTGTGCATTTCTTGCCTATGTGTGTGCAATGCCAATACATTTTAAAGCCTGTGCCTACCTGTGAACCCCTCCATTGGCCTACTTTACAGGGGCTGCTGATGTCATCCAACTTATATACACAGTTACACACTCTCCAGACACATAAGCTCTGTGGTATATGTGATAAGTACATATCACTATTATGTCTACAGCTAGATAGGAAATGGTTCTAATCTCAACAATGGCAACTCAGTGCATGTGTGGTGTGTAAGTATATCCCCTGAAGCTGTGTGTATGTCTTGCCTATGTGAGTGTAATGCTAATATATTTTAAGGCCTGTTCCACCCTGTTAATCCCCCCATTGGATTACTTTACAGTGCCTGCTGGTGTCATCCACCTCAGCTGCACAGTTAGACACTCTTCAGGTACATAAGCTCCATGGCGCATATGATAAGTATGTAGCACTGTAGTACATACAACTAGATAAGTGTGGGGGGGTCTAATCTCAGAACTGGCAAGTGTGTGTGCGTGTGCATGTGTGTGCGTGTGTGCATGTGTGTGTGTGTGTGTGTGTGTGTGTGTGTGTGTGTGTGTGTGTGTGTGTGTGTGTGTGTGTGTATGAAGCATATCTCCCTGTAGCAGTGTGGGTGATGGTTATATCATTTTGAGGGCCTGTTAATCCCACCATTGGATTACTTTACAGGGACTGCTGGCGTCATCCACGTTAGATGCACAGTTAGACACTCTCTAGGCACACAAGCTCCATGGCACATGCAATATGTAAGTAGCACTGTAGTACATACAACTAGATAGGTAAGGGTTCTAATCTCAGAACTGGCAACTCTGTGAGTGTGAGTGTGTGTGTATATACATATCCCCTTACAGCAGTGTGGCTGTCTTCCCTGTGTTTATGTGCAATGGTTATACCATTTTTAAGGACCTGTGCAAACCTGTTAACCCCCCGTGGCAACCTTTACAGCACCTGTAGATGTACACCACCTGAATAGCAGTGTCCAACACTACAAAAATAAATAAGCTCCATGGTGCATGCGATATGTATGTAGCGCCATAGTATGTACAACTAGACAGGTAATAGTTCTACTCTCAACAAGGGTTGTTCATGAGAGGGCATGTGTGTGTGTGTGTGTGTGTGTGTGTGTGTGTGTGTGTGTGTGTGTGTGTGTGTGTGTGTGTGTGTGCATATGTGCATGTGTTACATATATTCCCTTGCAGCAGTGTGACTGTGTTAGTGCCAACACTTGTCCCACCATGCAGGTTGCAGTCCATGTTTGGCCAGGTGTGTCTTGTGAAAACAACTAAAACAATACATAGGTCCCAAGAGTGTAGGACAACAAACATTTCCTACATGTGTGTAACTGTTGCAAAAGCTAGTCATTTTACATCAGAAACACCTAAATGTTCTGAGACATAACATAAGCTCGAGAAATGCTACAAAAATAAAATGTCATACTGGCAGACCAAGAGAAGTCCTATCCTTTGCACTTGCCTTTGTTATGGTTTGTCCTGCCAACTCTCATGATACTACATGAAGTGTCCCACATTGGGCATTCATTAAGGTGGCAACCCTACTCTGTGTGCCTATGTGTGTGCAATATGTATACTTGTTGAAGCCCTGTGAGTAGCCTGTGGCCCTGTATAACCCACATGTAGTGGAGAGGCAAGATGATGAAATAATTACATCTAAACTATAGGAAAGAGATGCAAGCAAATAAGTATACACATAGGACCAGTATGCATGCTGGCCATGTGTTTAGGGGTATAATGAAAAGTCAAATGCTATGTATTAGGAGATTGAATACGAATGATGATAGATGTAATGAACATATGGATGATATGATAGTAGACTTTAAAGAAAGGGGATATGAGGTTGATTCTCTGATTAACTCAAAATTGGAGGTTATGGATGAAAGGACAGGTAGAGCTAAACCTGTTTTCTCCAATAGGGTGGTGACTACACAAGTTACTGAGGGGAATGGTAAACCTGAATGTCTATGCTATTTGATTACATACAATAGAAGAACTAGGGATGTCCAAAATATTATCCTTAAAAATTGGAAGTTATTGTCAGCTGTACCTGAAATCAGGGATGTCATAGGTGACAGACCGAGTTTCTCATATAGAAATAGTAAAAACTTGAAGAAACACTTATGCTATAAGGAGTTACAAGTTGTAGAAAATAAGCGTAGTAACAAAATAGGCCTCGGGATTCAGTAAAGTTTCATGCAAGAATAAACTATTCTTGCATGGAATGGATCATGTTTGTTCAGCACAGCAGCGCACCTTGCATATTCATGATGGCACCCTGCTGTAACACCTACACGGACATGATCCATGAATGAGTGCAGGGAGCGTGTTACAGCAGTGCTTGCAAATGTAACATGCCCCTTCACTCAGAAAGTGCCGTTATGGCACTTTGAAAAGCAAAACCACAGTTGTCTGTGGATATACTGCACAATTGTGCAGTATATCCGCAGAATGCATGCCACAGACATGCATCTGGAGCTTGTCACCCCGGGCCTCTGCTGAAAATAGGCTTCCTGTCCTAGTCGGACTTACCCAATCAACAAATAGTAAATAAAGAAATTAAATAAAGAAATTAAATAAACTGAGTACCCACACACTGCACAAAATACATGCTAACACAAAACCCGTTATCCCGTGCACTTTTAAAGTGCCAAAATTATCCCATTGTTGTGCCCTTGTTTCCCCATTATGGCAGGCATACTCCTAAAGTGAGGAAAAGTTAAATTCCATTTAAATCCTCTAAATCTTTTTTTTATTAAACCAATACAGTTTAACCGTAGCTGAGTGGGTATGCCTGTTACGCAGCTATGCATAGCAGAGTTTAAACATCAAAAGAAGCTAAATAGAAATATACACAGTGCAAATAGGGAAACTGGAATAGCTTAGTGGCTAGAGCATTCATTTAGTATGCAAGCAGTCATGGTTCGAGCCCCACAGCAATCCATACATTTTCATATGTCAAACACAGCAAAAATGTATTTTTCGTAAATAGGTAGTGAATATTATTATGTATATGCTAACCAGTGTAGCGTAGCAGCCCCAAATGTGAGGTGTCAGTGAAATTTAAAGTTTAAGCAAGGTTTCACATAACTAAGTGGATTTGCGACAGGTAAGCAGGGCTTAGCATCAATCCCTTTAACTCATTACATCCGAGTGATGTCTCCAGGTGCATCTGCAGTTACCTCATACTGCACCTCTAGGCATCAAATACTGCTTGTTCATATTTTCATTAATAATTCCAAAACTATGCTGTATACAAGGTATCAGAACATTTTATCTTGGAGCATACACAATGGCAAACACAACTGTATTGATATTTGACCTATGTCGATGAGTATTTCTTAGAACTGTAAGGTGATAACTTCATTTTTTAAAGGCTTAAGCCATGCCCACTGGGAGTTAAAGGTACACACTCAAAAGAGCTGTACTGGAGGGAATGAGCAATGGTTGTCTTTGCTAAGCAGGGTTTCCCGGTGCTCAGCTTAGCTCAGCAGTTTCAAAACTGCCCAGTCATAGTAAAGGGCAGGACATTAGCCCTATTTAAACCATGCAGGTGGTAATTCAGCTCATAACCAGTTGTAGCTCCCCACTGTAGGCACTATGGCTAGTGTAGGTGAAGGTGTGCACTTTCAGGTGCAGTGCTGGGGCATTCAGGAGTCCAAGGTCATGGTTGGACTCCTCATTAAAGACCATGAAGGGCAACTGCTGCAGGACCAGTACCAGGGCTCCCAATACAAAGCAGAGGCCTGGGACCATCTTGCCTGAGATCTCCACACTTCCACTGGCATCCCTTGGACTGGTGAGCAGGTTCAACACCACTTTGCTGACTTGAAGCGGAGGAAGAAGAGCCTTTTGGACCAGTGGGTCCAAGATGCCTGGGAAGGGAATGCTCCAGCCATGTGTAAGTATTAGTCAAAATAAGTGTTCTCCAAAGTCCAGCCTGTGTATGTGATGGATAGGTATGCATAAATGTTTTATCTTATCTCCTGTACACCTGTAGATGAGAGGGCTGTGAATTTGGAAGCCCACGCCAGCAGGCTGCAAAGGCTGCATCGCGAGCCTGGTGAGTAACAATCTAGCTGGTATTATGTAGGGCAAATAAATAAAACGTAGTAGAATGTCACCTTGTAGTATTTAAAAACGGGTTGGTTTTAATGACTGAAGAAGCCAGTAGGAGAGTAATAGTGACATACAGGTTATATATCAAAAAAGTGTAATTACTTGTCAATAAAAGTGAAAGCCCAGACTAGTTGTGTTTACTCTGGTATTGTATGACTTGAAAGTTTCATGCACCAAGATCTGATATCAGAATAGTAATGTTGTGTTAACCACTGTTTTCCACACTGTGCTATGTCAAAAGATATGTATAGGAATGTATATAAAATAATGTTGTAATCACAAGGTCAGATTGTAAAACCAGGAGAGAATTAGACAGAAAACATTCAATACAGAGACAGTACTTTCTCAATAGCTCGTTCTGATGAAACACAAACTTGTATTTTTAGCAGAAACAGCCACGCTACGAATCCTGGGAGTGGTAGTGAGCTGTATGCATAATTTTAACTAGGATTTTGTGAATATGTGTAGAAGCAGTCAGGTAGTGTCAACATAAATTCCCTCCACAGGTCTTTCAGGTAAAAGAAGGTATAAAGTAGCTATAAGAAGCCTGTAGTAATACTGTGTCCATCACTCACAGTCCAACCCCAAGGCTGCAAATTACAGCAAGATAAGTACATACGCCAAGTGGTCTCCCCCCAAGAAATGTTCAAAAGTGTCATGTTCTCACAGCTGCTGGCCCCTGCTACCAACAACCAGGGTGATCGATAGAAATCAAGGCAGAGTATGTCAGTACCATACACACACACACACACACACACACACACACACACACACACACACACACACACACACACACACACACACACACACACACACACACACACACACACACACACACACACACACACAGTATGAGTGCACTTATGTAACCCTGACTATGTGAATATGGGTAGAAACTGTCATGTAGTATTAACAAACATTCCCTCCACAGGTCTTCCAGGTAAGAGAAAGTATAAAGAGTAATGAGTAGAGCAATGATCATTAAAGCTGTGACCACTGCAAGAATCTACATCTGTTAACTGACATCTCTCTCTCTCTCTCTCTCTCTTCCTCACCTTATCGTCACCAATAATCTAAACACATAAATTAATGGGTATGTTTTCCACCAAACCTATTGTTGGGACATGTGTCCTGTTTTTCTACAAATGTTGAAATGTATTCCAATTAATGTTCCCTGTTCAAATACTATCATTGGTGGCCTGTTGCTATCAATGTAACCTGCATGCTGGTGTAATGCCCACTGTGATTTCATATATGCATGTGTTCTGTTTGCTATGCAAATGTTCCAAATCTGTTATTTTGGGTTAATGGGAATACTGATGCATGCTGTTGTAACTAATCCTGGAATGTGTTTACCATTACTAACCAACATATGTTCTAAAACTGCAACACCATAGCATGTCTGGGAAGACCGATCCCAGCGGATCTGCCTCTCCCACCTCATCTGGCTGTGACACCAGGCCCCAGCATGCCTGGGACCCAGCCCGGGACCTCCTCATATGCTGGTCCTACACCACCTTTGAGTGGAACCGCCTCAGGGGGATGGGGCTCATCCCCCCCTGGGCACAGGCACGGACAGGATCCTATCACCAAAAGCCAGGTCCAGGGTCTGGTGCGTAGTGAGGTCCGCAAGGAATTGGGAGATCTGCAATGCCAGCTTGAGGGCCGCATGGTGCAATTAGAGGGTCAGCCTGCCCCTCCCACTCAGCCCCCAGCTCAGCCACCTTTGGGGCCGTGAAGGTGGAGTGGTAACTGCCCATGGGTGGGGACCTCAGTCCCACTGTATCCATTTGGGGGCTCATGGGTTTCTGATTACCAAACACCCCTCCCCATCCAAGGTGTTTACCCCCCACATGTGTCATATACCACCCCTGTATGCTGTCTTGTCTGTCTTGTCTGTCTTCCTACCCAACCTACCCCCCCAAATATACCTACTATCCTTCCAAATAACAAACACACTCCAGACAAACTGTTACTCTGAACAAAGAACCAAGCAAGACCAGCTCGTTACCAGGAACCACAAACTTCACCAAGCACAGAAACGCTGATGACAGTTTACCTAGGTTTCGTCTTTAATGAACAGACTTCTTCAGAACAACCACCATTTGAAATCATTTCAATTATATACATTTCCCCCAAAAAAACAATTAACACATTCTATTAAACAATTAATTACTTATAAGTTTATATCTTTGGTAAAATACATAAACTAAAAATACATATAATATTATGCTTACAAATTTTTTTAAATAGTGCATCAAATTAAATAAACATAACACACCAAAACCTTAATAAAATTTCATACAAAAATTATTTGAAAATATATACCGACTCCACTATACAAATAAAAATTATTGAATAACAATTGTTGAATAAAATATATATATACATATTCCTTAAATCTTAACTGTGTACATTTAATTTCATCCTAAAATGTGCTTTAATTTTAAAATGGGAAGTATACTAATATTTTCATTAATACCCGGAAAAAGAGTGGCATCCAATCTCAGTTGCCATTTCATTTCACATATATCCAAGTGCACCCTGATGGCACCCTGACTATCCTTCTTAATATGCTGTATCGTACAAAACTTGAATTCATGTCCCAGGTACTGCTCAATATGCCTAACCAAAGCGTTGGTATTTCTCATATGCTTGATATCCAACATATGTTCACTAATTCTTTCCCTAATGCTTGTACATGTTTTTCCTATATAAAAGGCCTAGCAATGGACACATTTCCCTATAAGCAACATTTTTAGTGTGACAATTAAAATGCCCATAAATATTAATGGGTACATCACCCACGGTAACTTTTTCACCAGTGATTAAAATATGCTTACATGTACTACATCTTCCGCATTTAAAATTACCTTTACTCTATTTGTTTGACTGCTCTTAATATTGGACTGACATCCCATTTCTAATAATTGCTTAAATGACCTTCCTTTTCTAAACACATTTTTTGGAGCCTTCCATAGTTTATCCCATACATTACAATCCAATTTCAATAATCTCCAGTTGTTTTGTATAATATTGACTATATGATCAGTGTCATAATTATATGTAGTTATAAAAAATATCTGTTTGCTCATATTATTACTATCATTATTATTTACTACTTCAGCTGTTGTTCGCACATTCACTTGTACATTCTCATTGCCATTACTTGTTAATATGGCCATATAGCCCCCACTATTCCTTTTGTATATTATCTCATCCTTAATAGAGTTGCATAATGCAACTGGGTAACCACGTCTAATAAACATGTCCCTTATAAATTCCACTTCACTAAGAAATTCCTGATATTCACTTACCATTCTGGCTGCCCTAACCATTTGGCCTTTTACTATTGCTTTTTTCTGTTGGCTAGGGTGCCAGCTCTGATAATTCAAATATGAATTTGAAAAAGTGGATTTTCTGTGTATTCCAGATGTCAAACATTTCGTAGACTGGTCCTCTTTTAATTTAACATCTAAGTATGACAATTCATTTTTACTAAACTCATAGGTGAACTTAAAAAATTCCACTGTACAATTTATATAATCTATGAAGGCTTCCATGCTCTCAATACCCCCCTCCCAAACTAGAAATATGTCGTCCAAAAATCGAGTATATTGTTGAATATATTTGTTATATTCACTAGTGAACACATACTCCTGTTCCCAGAAGGACATTATATAATTGGCATAAATGGGGGCACAAGCAGCCCCCATTGCCACCCCAGTAATCTGCTTATAATAATGACCTTTGAAAAATATGAAATTGTTTTTTAACATTATCTCGATTAGGGTGATTAATACATTTATACGATCCTGTTCGTACACACCAGTTTTGACTAACTGATTTTCCAGCCATTCCAATCCAATTTCATTAGGAATGACTGAAAACAAACTACACACATCAATGGTCAACAGAATGGTATCATCACTCATTTTTACTGTTTTTAATTTTTCTAAAAAATGCCAAGAGTCTTTTGTTATATAACCAAAATTGTTTAAGCCCTTTTGCAAATGAAAATCCAGAAACTTGCTTATGAAACATGTCTTGCTTCTTTTACCATCAACTATGGGCCTAAATTTGATGTCGTTCAAACCTTTATGTAATTTTGGTATACCGAATATATTACTATCCATAGGATGTTCATTTTTCAAATAATAGTACTCAGTTTCATCTATCTTCCCCTGTATTAATAAATCCTCTACCATAAGATCTGTTTTAGAATATGCTATGTGAATTTGGTTCAAATTACTCTCTTCATATGTATCATCAGTTAACATATTTAACATATAGTCTATGTAATCATTCCTATCCATTATCACCATGCCATTACCTTTATCTGGCTTCATAAATCTAAGACTCCTGTCACTAGTTAAGTCCTTCAATAACTTTCCTTCATCTTTACTTAAATTGTTATTACCATCCATTTCCACAAAGCTTTTACTTTTTCTCATATATTCCCTTATGTCCAATTCACATGCCTTTTCATAAAGGGCCACCATTCCATTCGGGGGTGGGTTAAACCTACTTGGTTTTCTCAACATGTGCTTTTCTTGCACTTGATTGTGCATAAACCACATTTTAATATTCATTTTCCTAGTTAACATTTTTAAATCTATCAAAAAAACAAGTAATTTCCCCTTCCTAGCTGGAATAAAGGTGAAACCCTTTGACAACAATTCAGTGTACTCATTACCAAATTCCTTACTTGAATAATTGTACACTTTATAGTCACCATAGGCATTTGAGACTATACGCGGGCTACAAAATAGTGGAACATTTTCCGCCCCTTGAATAGAGTCAATGACATTCGACAATTCATGCAATTCCACATCACATTTTACATCAGACAACAAAAAGTCAAGTTCATTAAAACAACTACCATTAGAGTCCATAATTAACTGCTTTTACTGTATTTGTGTTTCTTCCTACTTTATTTTGCTTTTGCGTCATCTTAAAAGTACTCAGTTGTATTTATTACTTCTTGGTGTAACTCATTCTAAGCCTTTTTAGTTTAAGCACTTTTGCTTCAGACCAGTTGTTTTACATTAAGAAGGTTTGTGGTCTGCACTGTAGTGGCAGGACAGGTAGCTTACATCCTTCTAAGTTGGAAACTGCTGATTGAGGGCTCAGTGTCAGTTATTCTAAAAGTGTATTAATTCTGGTTTAAGCGCTTGGGCTTCAGGCCAGTTATTTTACACTAAAAGGGTTCGTGGTCTGCACTCTTGTGGGAGGAGA
The DNA here is from genome assembly GCF_019279795.1 of Protopterus annectens. Classification (NCBI taxonomy): domain Eukaryota; kingdom Metazoa; phylum Chordata; order Ceratodontiformes; family Protopteridae; genus Protopterus; species Protopterus annectens. The sequence goes on from NC_056741.1 coordinate 1,479,942,805, forward strand.
GGCTGGACTCTGCCCTTCTGAGCTGGGAATTTTTGGTTAAAGGCTTATAGTGCCTGCATATTTGAACTGCTTCTTACTGAAATTGGTACACCTTGTTTGCTGTAGCGTAGACTAGATCCAGGCCTGCTGAATCTAGCTTTGTTTGTATAACTTAAGCACTAATCCAGGCATTCTTCAAAGTATTCAATTGTATTTATTACTGCTTGGTAGTAACTTGATTAAAGTGTAGCTATCATTCTAAGTCTTTTGGATTAAGCACTTGGGCTTCAGACCAGTTGTTTTACATTAGGAAGGTTTGTGGCCTGCACTGTGGTGGCAGGACAGGTAGCTTACATCCTTCTAAGTTGGGAACTGCTGATTGAGGGCTCAGTGTCTGTTATTCTAAAAGTGTATTAGTTCTGGTTTAAGCACTTGGGCTTCAGGCCAGTTATTTTACATTAAGAAGGTTCGTGGTCTGCACTCTTGTGGGAGGAGAGGCTGGACTCTGCCCTTCTGAGCTGGGAATTTCTGGTTAAAGGCTTATAGTGCCTGCATATTTCAACTGTTTCTTACTGAAATTGGTACACCTTGTTTGCTGTAGCATAGACTAGATCCAAGCCTGCTGAATCTAGCTCTGTTTGTATGCTTGTTGTTTGTTTGCTTGTTATTTCCCTGAAACACTAATACCACCTAAAACGTGGCTTTTCAGTGCTTCTGTGGATCCCTAGTGATATCTGCATTGCTTACTGTATTCATTTCCTTGTTTCACTTACAAGAAAGTTACTGTTTGTTGTTTTTGCATTTAAGTTACCTGTAACACATTGCATTTAAGTTACCTGGCACTTGCTCACTAAAGGCACTTGCTCACTAAAGCAATTATTTAAGTCAGCACTAAAAAATTAAAAGCACTACACTCTCACAAAGTCCTCTTGAGTACCTTGTTCCCCATTGGCCCTTTTTTTTCAATTATAAAGGAATTCCCAATACTGTTCTAGCATGTCCAAAGGTCAGTTGTCAATCTTCTCTCCGGTCCAGCTGGTGAATCTGGGAATCTTGAGTCAATGTTACAACTGCCTCATGTACACAGACAACCCTCTCCTCCTCCCAACAAATTCCAACACATGTGAGAGATGCATCCATATAGCCAAACTGGAGGCTAAGCTCTCTCAACTCAGTACTGGCGTAATTAGTCAGGAGGAGAAGGAAACCACACTCAGTACAATTCCAGTCTCACATAGACCTACCACGACAGCAAACCAAACACATAAACACACAAAAACATACTCGGAGGCTCTAAATAAAAATCTGCCTAAGCAGCAGAGACCTCCAAAGCAGACACCCAAGCAGCCGCTACCCCAAAACAAAACATGTGCAACACATAGCTCACAAAGCCAGTGTGCCAAACAGTCACAGCCCTTAAGGCTAAACAACACACCTGATACACTTGTAATAGGTGACTCTATCGTCAGGCACACTGATGTCCCGCTCACCAGGCTGAACAAGGAGAAGGTCACGGTGAGCTGCCTGTCGGGCGCTAGGATCCGCCACATAACACAAGCACTCAGGTCACTCCAAGGCAAGTACAAATATGACTCAGTCATTGTCCATGCTGGTGTGAATGACCTGAGATGTACCTCCCTGGACTACATGAAAAGAGACATAGAGGAGCTCTCTGAGCATGTGGCCCAGGCCGGTATGACCCTGACCTTGAGTAGCATCTTACCCTCACCAAGAATGATGCCACAATATGAAGACAAGATGATCAATTTCAACAATTGGCTTAAGTCTTGGTGTCATTCAAAGGGGATCCAATGCCTGTCAGCCTGGGATGACATGCTCGACAAGCCACGATGCTTCGCTAGGGACGGCTTGCACCTGTCACCCCTGGGCTTTCCGATATTGGCAAAGGCTCTTGCTACCCCCATAGTGCCTTTTTTAGGCAAGGCTCAAAAGACAAACCCTCCTCCATAGGTATCACAAGGGATAAGAAACTAAGAGTAATGCTACTCAACGCCAGAACTCTAAACCTCAAGATGCATGCACTCGAAACTCTCCTTAGCATGGAGAACATCGATATCTGTGCAGTAACAGAAACCTGGTTCAAGGCTCCCGAGAGCACCCCAGCACTACCAGGTTATATCTCATGCCATGCTTTTCGGCCCCAAAACTTGGACCGACCCACAAAAGGAGGGGGAGTATCAATATTCGTCAAAGATACCCACACCTCCAGGTTGGTGGCACAGCATGAAGCATCAGAGACTATACATGTGCTACTAACAGTGGGTAAAACTGCCTTCCAGTTTATAGCCTGCTACAGACGACCCTCCCTAACCCAGGAACCCCACTCGGCCTTCCTGAGAACACTGGAAAATATGAAGGTCTCTCCAAACACCATTATATTGGGCGACTTCAACTACCCAAACATAGACAGGGAGCATTACTCTAGCTCCAACACCCTAGCCCAAAGGTTCCTATAATTTATAAACTCAAATGCTATGGAACAACTTGTTACCACTCCCACAACAGGGGAAAACATACTGGACCTGATCATCACCAACATGGGGACTCTATGCTCCAGACCAGAAGTGTATCCCTCACTGGTAAGATCAGACCATAAACTAATCTCACTGGATATTCACATCCCGACACCACCCCCTGCCCAGAAAACCACAGTGAAAAACTTCTCTAAAGCCAATTTCACACTCCTCAAAACTGAGGTGGAATCCTTCAAAGCCCCCGGGCCTGTGGAAAATACGGCCCAGACCGCAGAATCCTTTATAAACGCGTTCTATGAAAACCTTCAGGAATGCATGGATCATGCGATCCCAAATAAAACCAAGACCCAATCCTCCAAAGGCAGATGTCCTGTCTGGTGGACCCCAGCCATAAACAGACTATACAATAGAAGGAGGAAGCTACTAAATGATAGAGCAAAATTCTAAAAAGGGAAGGCATCTCTGATCAATATTAGCAAAAAACTACGGGCACTCATAAAATCGTCTAAGGCCAGCTTCGAGAGAAAAATTGCACAGGACACTAAGAATAATCACAAGGCTTTCTTTAGTTATGTTAGGAACCTGGGTTGTAATTCCCAGATATGCTCAGAATTAGTCCAAAATGACAAAAAATACACCGAACCCACAGACATTGCCAACATCCTAGCTGACAGGTTCAGCACAAACTTCTCCCCCCCCTCCCCACAAAAAGGGCAAATATCTATCCCAGCAGAGTGCTGCCCCCCCCTGACATCTCAGATGCTCAGGTAAGAGCCGCCCTCTCCAAAGCAAAAAACACAGCATCAATGGGACCAGATGGTGTCCCGGGCTGCATCCTACATGAACTCCAAGAAGAGCTAAACCCAAACATAAAACTACTGTTCAATCTCAGCCTTACTACAGGATATGTACCCAAAGAGTGGCGTACAGCAACTGTGGTCCCTCTCCACAAAGGTGGTGCCTCAACGGATCCTGGAAACTATCGCCCCATAAGCCTGACTAGCTTGGTGTGTAAAGCTATGGAAAGGATCATCGTGGACCTCATAAATAAAGATATTGGGGACCTACAGACACTGGATCCTAACCAGTTTGGCTTTGTTAAGGGCAGATCCTGCCTCTTAAACCTGGTTGATTTCTTTGAAACAGTCACCAAGGCCATTGACGAGGGGAAGGTGGTCCACACAGCCTATCTGGACCTCGCAAAAGCCTTCGATACAATACCCCACTCGGGCATTATAGATAAGCTCACCAGCTTAAATATAAACCCCTATGTCACTAGATGGGTTGCAAACTGGCTCAAGGACAGAACCCACATGGTTAGAATTGCTGGAGCCATGTCAGACTCCAAACCAGTTACAAGTGGCATCCCACAAGGCTCAGTCCTGGGACCTCTCTTGTTTGGTATATATTTCTCGGAGGTACAGGCCAACACGGAAGGACTGCGGCTGACCAAGTTCGCAGATGACTGTAAACTGGGTGCCATAATCAACTCTTCAGCCGACACAAGCATCCTCCAAAAGGGCCTCATAGAAACAGACAACTAGTGCCAGAGCCATGGCCTCAAGCTAAATGCCAAAAAGTGTATAGTCATCCCCTTTGGCAAAAACAAAGTGCCCACAAATTACCACATAGGTGGTAATCCATTAAGTACAGAAGAAGTAATTAGGGACCTGGGGACCCAAGTTGATAGCAATCTCTCATTTGACAACCATGTGGCCAAAGTGGTTAGAAAAACATTTTATATAGCCCACCTAATCATGAAGGGATTCACATCTAGATCAGGGGAGGTCATCGTGCCTCTTTACTCATCCTCATCTGGTCCATAATTGAGTACAATGCCCCTTTTGGGATGTACCTTACCAGACCCCTGCAGCAACTGGAAAGACCCCAAAAGTACCTCACCAAGAGGATCAAAGGGCTCAAACAGATGCCATATTCTGCCCGGTTAAAGAAACTCCAGCTCTACTCAGTGGCATACTGCCTGTTCAGAGGCGATCTGTGCCTGACGTATAAAGCCATGTCCAACCTATAATTAATGGACATGCTGCACCTCAGAAAATCCAAATCCCATCAAGCTACACGCTCGAGAGACTTGAACCTCAGCACTGAAATAAATAGGACATGCTGGAGGGACAGATTCATAACCCAGAGGCTCCCTTCACTCTGGAATAAAATCCCAGTCCAGGTTAGGCAGAGTCCCTCATTGACTCTCTTCAAGAGGAATCTTGACGAGTGGATGGGAGATCATAGGTTTACCCCGGGTATCACTTCTGTGTCACTGTTAGACAGAGGCACAGTATACTAACCACAAAAAAGGGCATAGCAAAATTAATTTAAAATGGGTGGCGAAAGCCAAACACATTCTGGCTAGGCTTATAAATGCCCTAGGGCAGATAGCCTAGTATGAACCTATGAACCTATGAACCTATAAAGTCAAGGCATACAAGCTGCTGTCCAATTGGTGGCTCGTCTATGGCTCTCGTTTCAGTACCATTTAATTGTAAATGGGAACCATTAGACATATCAAGATCTCCAAATGCTTCAATATTATAGCCATCCACAACAGAATGAACACTTACTTGCAGCAATGAATCCATTAAGTCATCTACCTCCATCCTACTTGATGACTGTTGCGATATTGCTGTGGATAATTCCACTTTTTTGGTTTTGCCCCTTGCCGATAGTATTCCGGATTCTCGTCTCTCTTCTGCTGTTGCCCGTTCTGCTCGCGGTTTTGCAACCTCTCCGAACGCCTGGGTCCACCCTCTAAAGGGAATTCACTCTGTTCAAAATTACAATTATACTCCTCCTGCTGCATCGTCACTTCCCGCACCACTCGCGCTTCATCATTGGCTGCCGCTCTCTGGTGACCATGGTTACCCTTAGATAATGGATATACCCTTTGGCTTTGATATTCATCAGTGTCTCTTACAATTTTGCGCAATTTCCTTTAATATATCATGGCACATCTTGAATCAATTCTAGTTAACATGTTCGTATAATTGGTTTGATAATAATCAAAGTTTATGTCCCCCAATATAATGTCATTCTCTTCCTCTAATTCATTTATTTGGTGGGCTATTACTTGGTCATTATATTTTATCATTATTCTCTCAGCTCTAGCCCAGTCCGGTCAAATAACTGATGCACTTCATCAATCATCTCACTTTTTCCTTCAATACCATTAGGATATCTCCAAGACCGCAACCCTCGTGGTACCAACCCCAGTTCAATATTCCTGTGTAAATAGCCATTCTCTATTTGCAACTTTTTCATGTTAAACAACTTTTTTTCAAATTCCTTAATACGTTCAGTTAAACTTTGATTAACATTTTTGGCCGCTTTCTTATTTATGTCTTGTTGGAAATTGAAATTATTTGCTTTCCATTGCATTCTATCCAGAGTTTGATTATTTATGATATTGCTATTACCATTTCTACCCCCATTTTGTACCCGTTCTCCAGCATTCGAATCATTCGTGCCCATTCCGGAGGTAGCTATATGAGATGTGGGTTGGGTCAACGGAATACCCAAACTCCCCAATCCTTGACTTCCATTTTCTGACTGTTGTTGATCTATTATTTTTTTAATCTGCACTGTATGCTCGGACAGCTGCTGATTAATACTACCAAGCAGTTCCATGATATCCGAGTCAGACTCCAGATTCTCTATGATAACCACACCGACCAAATAACAAACACACTCCAGACAAACTGTTACTCCGAACAAAGAACCAAGCAAGACCAGCTCGTTACCAGGAACCACAAACTTCACCAAGCACAGAAACGCTGACGACAGTTTACCTAGGTTTCATCTTTAATGAACAGACTTCTTCAGAACAACCACCATTTGAAATCATTTCAATTATATACATTTCCCCCCAAAAACCAATTAACACATTCTATTAAACAATTAATTACTTATAAGTTTATATCTTTGGTAAAATGCATAAACTAAAAATACATATAATATTATGCTTACAAATTTTTTTCTAAAATAGTGCATCAAATTAAATAAACATAACACACCAAAACCTTAATAAATATTCATACAAACATTCTTTGAAAATATATATACCGACTCCACTACACAAATAAAAATTATTGAATAACAATTGTTGAATAAATATATATATACATGTTCCTTAAATCTTAACTCTGTACATTTAATTTCATCCTAAAATGTGCTTTAATTTTAAAATGGGAAGTATACTAATATTTTCATTAATACCCGGAAAAAACGTGGCATCCAATCTCAGTCACCATTTCATTTCACATATATCCAAGTGCACGTCCAAGACGGCACCCTGACTATCCTTCTTAATATGCTGTATCGTACAAAACTTGAATTCATGTCCCGGGTACTGCTCAATATGCCTAACCAAAGCGTTGGTATTTCTCATATGCTTGATATCCAACATATGTTCACTAATTCTTTCCCTAATGCTTCTACATGTTTTTCCTATATAAAAGGCCGTGCAATGGACACATTTTCCTATATAAACAACATTTTTAGTGTGACAATTAAAATGCCCATAAATATTAATGGGTACATCACCCACGGTAACTTTTTCAGCAGTGATTAAAATATGCTTACATGTACTACATCTTCCGCATTTAAAATTACCTTTTACTCTATTTGTTTGACTGCTCTCAATATTGGACTGACATCCCATTTCTAATAATTGCTTAAATGACCTTCCTTTTCTAAACACATTTTTTGGAGCCTTCCATAGTTTATCCCATACATTACAATCCAATTTCAATAATCTCCAGTTGTTTTGTATAATATTGACTATATGATCAGTGTCATAATTATATGTAGTTATAAAAAATATCTGTTTGCTCATATCATTACTATCATTATTATTTTCTACTTCAGCTGTTGTTCGCACATTCACTTGTACATTCTCATTGCCATTACTTGTTAATATGGCCATATAGCCCCCACTATTCCTTTTGTATATTATATCATCCTTAATAGAGTTGCATAATGCAACTGGGTAACCACGTCTAATAAACATGCCCCTTATAAATTCCACTTCACTAAGAAATTCCTGATATTCACTTACCATTCTGGCTGCCCTAACCATTTGGCCTTTTACTATTGCTTTTTTCTGTTGGCTAGGGTGCCAGCTCTGATAATTCAAATATGAATTTGAAAAAGTGGATTTTCTGTGTATTCCAGATGTCAAACATTTTGTAGACTGGTCCACTTTTAATTTAACATCTAAGTATGACAATTCATTTTTACTAAACTCATAGGTCCATAGCTGTCCATTTTGCACATGTGTCCACTGGACACACGTAATCTTGCCTAATCGGCTTCACAACACATTATTGTTGTCCTCACCCCTCTCTCGTAGGGGTTTGAGAGCCCAAATTTGCTTCCAAATTCAGTATATATGCACAGCTGAAGCTGTAGAAGAAATGGACAGCTATGGACCTTCCCTACACCCATCCTGCACAACCCTAGCTATATTTCATATCGTTATTCCATCTTTGTGCCCCCTTTTTCACCACTTTCCTATCACCCCTTTTTTCTTTTCTTTTAAATAAATTAGCACAAGGTTAGTGGTAGTAAGCAGTAATAAGCTGGACTTAGCCTGTTTGCGCAGTGCTAAGCGATGCTTACACAGGTTAAGCACTTTTAAGGCTAACCGCCTGTCAGCATAGTTAACCAGAAGTTAGCATTGCTTACTGCTATGCAAACCCGTGCAAACCCACTTACAACTGCTTAAAAGTGCCTTAATCACTCTGTATCCAAAAGCCCTTGTTCTGCCCAGCAACAAAAGAATCAGCTATTGCAAGTCTTGAAGCCAAGACCTTGAACACCATAGCCACAGCATGTTTCCACTAAGCCATATGAGCTGTAGATACATCTGATGTTTTCTCAGACATATTATGCAGCACAGTCATTTAACAGTAGGGAAAATGTGTATATACACACACACACACACACACACACACACACACACACACACACATATATATATATATATATATATATATATATATATATATATATATATAGGTCCATTCATAATCTCAAACTTCAGAATTCCGATGTGCAGATGGTTGAGATTTTGAAATCTCGAAAAAAAAAAATTAAAAATCAAATAAAACAAAAAACTGTTACAAATCATGATTCTGCAGGGGAACAAGGACCCCTGCACCCCCCACACCCCAGCAACTTAAATATACCAACTCCAAGATTGCACTACAGTGAAGAGAGAGGTGAAGTTACCATTCTGCACTGTTGAGCGATTTCAGTTGTACACCTTCGGGATTTCAAAACTTCGAACATCTGAACATCAGGATTCTGATGTTAGAGGTTTTGAAATTTCGAAATTATGAAGTGGACCTATATATATATATATATATATATATATATATATATATATATATGTGTGTGTGTGTGTATATATGGGTCTACGTGAAAACACTGAATGTGGACAATGCCGACAACGAGATAATCGACACCAGAAGATCGACAATGGAGATGACTGATGATTGAAAATCCCGATGCTGAGAACACTGACATCTTAAGGTAAGTGTGTGATAGTGACGGACATTAGGGTCAGGGTGCAGGTAAGGTAAGTGTGCGATAGTGACAGACTTTAAGGTTAGGGGTGGGTTAAGTGAGTTAGGGTTATGGTGCAGGTAAGGTAAGTGTGCAATAGTGACAATCTTTAGGGTTAGGGGCGGGGTAAGTGAGTTAGGGTTAGGGTGCGGGTTATGTGAGTGCGCGACAGTGACAGACCTTAGGGTTAGGGTTTGGGTTAAGGTTAGTGCATAGATAGTTGTGTATGTAAGGTTTAGTGTAGGTTTCTAAGGTTTTTGATGTGCTTGTGTTGTGTGTGTGTTTTACGGAAAAGGTATTTGTTTTGTTTTGTTGATTGTCAGTGTTACGTTACACATTACCTTGAAAATGAAAACAAATACAGCTCTTTCTCTCTTTCAGTGGTATTTATTAACTACAGTACACACGTGTGGAAGCCTCATGGAAAGCACCAGGGAGACTCCCAGAAGAAATGAATAAACAAGCTTATATACTGGTGATATTGCTGACAGTACAAAAATATAAAAATGAACCAATTAGATCATTATACAGGGCAATTAATCAATTAAAGGTTTACCGATAAACATGAGGCAGTTCACATCATCATATCTCTAGGCAGAGAAAGAAAATCGGATACACTTCCATATAAGGCACATTTCCTGCTTTCAGGCAGACTCTTGTTTTTCAGTACTTTCTCGTTGCTCAGAGTTCATTCAAAGTTCACAGTACATTTTAATACATACAAACTGTCACATACTCAATTCCCCCAAACACATGCTTTGGCTGTTCATATTCTACAATCCCCCATTTGATGCTGTGTAAGCATCACCATTTAACCTATCATATATTTGCCCCAAATCTAACATAACCATGCTATTGGTCTTTTCATCATTGGAAAACATTGTCATTTCATCGTCTACATTCATAGCTGCAGGCATATAAAACTTAGGCACTTTCTTTACAGTTTTTGAAGACATTAATTTCAAGATCAGTGCTTTGATTAGGAATAAGACAAGAAAAGCAATAATTGCTAATACTGCAATTAATAAAATCAACTTCAACAGTCCACCTCCCCAGCCTGAGAACAGGTTGGTTAACCATGCCCATGTTGAACTATCAGTCACTAGTTCTAAGGCAGAAAATGTAGCATTGCTTAATATTTCAAGCACTTTAGATAGCTTTCTCAGTTTCCAAATTGATTTCACTGCTCCGTATGACGGAATTATACCAGCCCATGATATGATGTCATCACCCAAGTCCATATGGGACAGTCCTTTGGTGCCAGCATGAGCTAAATCATGGTGATAGATTCATGAAGCATCAACTTGACATACTGGATTGGCAGGCTTCTTGACCTCTCGAACGTTCCAAATTTTTCCTTTAGGTAATGCAGATACATGCCGAATAGCTGGAACTAGGTAGCCCAGGAAGCAGCTGCCAGACCAGTTTCCTGGTAGCCATTTATATGCTTTTTTTACGCACACAAAATAACAGTTTTCTACTTTAATGGTGATGTTGATAGACTTGAAGCGATCCCCAGCGTCCTGCAGTCCTTGGAATATTTTCCAGTAGACAGTTTCTATTTTCTGAGAAAAGTTAGCTATAGAGTTTTTAACAAGTCTTTTTATAGGTGAAAAATCTGTTACACAACCTGAATTCTCTGCAGTGCAATTATATACCATTGTTTTGTTACAATGGCTCCACCCGACTCTAGTTTTACCAAGTTTTTGAAAACACACAGTTCCGTTTTGGCGGAGGGACAACTGTAATGCTATCTTGTCCTTTGAAATAACATCTGATGTATCGTAGATCAGATTCATCCAGGTTTCATTAGCCCCTAAAGAGACTATATTTAGCATCAATCCCCCATGAACAGTAGGAATAGCAGTGGTTGTGCGGGAGCCATAGTGCCTTTTGAAATGTTATACTGTAAACAAATGGAGCACATGCTCAAAAAATGCTGTACAGAAGCAGAACGTCCTGGGGCAAACCAATCCTTTCGGATTTGTTTTATTAACGCTTGTACCCCAACATGAGCTGGCAAGTGATACGCTTTA
>NC_056741.1:1479956396-1479968896 GCF_019279795.1 Protopterus annectens
AATGCTGTTCCCATGATTTACCACATTGATGTTAGTCCCCTGAACAAAGAAGGTGTTATAAGAGATTTGGGTGCACAGGTTGATGGCAATGTCTCTTGACCACCACATTGCCACTCTGGTCCCATAGTCCTTCTATATTGCACATCTCAGTACTAACGCATTAGCATCCAGGAAGGAAGAGGTCATTATCCCCTGTACTCTTCTTGACAGAGTGACACAGTTTGTTTCAGCATACATATTCTGATGGATGTGATGTAGGTAAATGAAATGTATGTCCTCATTTTCTGACAACAATCATATCATTACAGTGATTTACTAGAGAAATGATATTAACCTGTAAAACAGACCAGAAATATGAGCAATAAACCTGGACAACCTGAAACAATCCATCCAATTGGCAGGTATGCTCAGAACACCATTTTACAATGAATCTGGACCAAGGCTGACAAAGTGGTGGGTGGAAGCCATGAAAACGGGGATGTATCTGAAGTACTGGCTTAGATAAGCTAACACAGTTGCTGTAGTAACACCCTCCTGTGTGCTCTAACATATGTTTACTGAAATAGCACAAGTAATTGAATTAGGACATCTGATATGGGTAATTACAAGTGTATTTGCAAATATATCAGGCACTACAGGGATGTAACAGCAGTGACAAACATACACCGGTGTGAAAGTGCATACCCACAACCAACATCACCACAGTCACTGTCACGTACCATTAAGTCATGGGAGCAGTAGAGTATATGGACTGTGTGAACAAATACATCATCGTTTGCCACTCACAACCTAGCTCTACATATAGAGTCCCAATTGTCAGTGTAGTCTGAATCTTGACCTTGGTACAGGACATGTCTCAGTCTGCCCCTACAAACACATACAGCCAAAAGATCAGCGGAAACTGGAGCAGCATGCACAGTCAGATAAAGAAGGAGCCATAACACTTACATCCACCCCCCCATACATAGCCCAAATAACATCTACACATGACATGTGTACACAGTCATGACAGTCTGTTAACAATGACCAGACATACACAGGCCTCTCACATGTACAGTTCACCTCAGAATGCACAGGCTCAGGACACATATCTAAGGGCTCTTCCATGACATATTTATGGGTGTTCTATACCACTGGGATGATAGCAGGAATGAAGTCAAGAAATAATGATAATAAATATGTCTGCACCTGACTGACATCTAGACAAAGCCTGACATCATTTGGGGACAGAGGCACAATCAGAGGGGTAGATTTGACATACTGCTGTCTGCAGATGTCACTGGGTTTGCTGTAACATCCTTTATGAGGAATATGATATTGGTAATACCAATAGATGTGAGTATTTACTGACTGTATTCCCCAGAGTCCAGGACTGATTTACCAAGGACACCAACTGTCTGGGGAACAGACAAAACATAACAGGCAGACATGTGGCCAGTCTGTGGACAGTGTGCCAGTGGAGAGGTATGTCAGAGACATATCACTGTGAGTCATGAAGTCACTCACTAAATGCATGTCCACACAAACCCTGTCAATCTATCAATCCACCATGTGTATAACAGCACTGATGACAGAGAATCTCTTCCCAAATCTGGGGATATGTCCCCCATGTTGTTTGGCTGTCTCCACATGTGTTGTCCTGTGATGTATTGCCACCTACTGTATGTGAATCTGTAGGCCAGCACTTCTGTAATGTCCCTCACACAGTCAAGGAAAAAGGGCAAGGTCCACTTTAAAGAATGTCACATATGTCAGAACTAGCAGCAGTGTCCAGGCCCAGAGCACAATACAATGTGGATACCTACATAGTGGTATTACCGTAGCAATACCTGACATCTGCACATCTGTAAAGAGGACAGACAGAAAGTAGATAGCCAACAGGTTATGCATTAGGATGAATGTTTTGAAAGATAGACATCTGAAAATAAAAGGTAAGCTATTACTACATGACAGCAGTTCTCAATGACATGTCCAAAAAACATAGTAGTCTACAGTTAATACCAACATGTCAGATCAATATCCAATAGGAGATACATAAAAACATGCAGCTCAAACACCAAGAAGAAGATAGTCAGTACTCAGAGTCCAGCTTTGCATGCAGGGGTGTATGGTTCCAGTAATACAATCTGCAATCTACTCTTACTTGGAAAAGCACTGCTAAAAGTACTAACGTAATGATACAATATGTATTAAACTATATTCGTCAGCCAGTGCACTGTAGCTGGTGTAACATGCAAGTGTGACTACATATAACCTGTGATACTACCCATGTATGAAACAAATACAAAGAGAAAAGATTGTGGTACTACCCATGTATACTCAGGTGTCCCATACAGTATACTCACATCCCTTGCTACTGTAATGACAGCACATAGAAGCATGTTATGTACAGAAAATTAAATATACTTATTAAAGATGTCATTACCCTGCTATTTTATCAGACTGGAATGTGATCAATGGTTACCATGGCTGAGCTATGCTTAGCAGGTTTCATCATTGCTTAAATGTAAATGCTAAGCAGATTTGAGCAGTGGTAAGTGAAGCTTACATGATGTAAGCTCCCATTCATTTAACCGTACCTTAGCAGAGCTTACCATCATGCAAACCCGCTCTAACCCACTTAAAGCTGCTCAAAACTGCCTTAATCCCTCTGCATCCAACAGTCCTTGTTCTGCCTAGCAACAAAATAAACAGCCCTGGAAGGTCTTGAATCCAGGACCCTGCATACCATAGTCAAAGCAATTTACCAGTCAGACACCCTAGCTGTATGGTTTCAGGATGTTTTCTCAAGCATACCCTTGGGATGCCTGAGGAATGGAGAAAAAGTGTTTTGTACTGCTTTTTAAGAATAAGGGTGATGTGCAGAGCTGTAGTAACTACAGAGGGATAAAACTGATCAGTCACAGTATGAAGTTATGGGAAAGAGTAGTGGAAGCAAGGTTAAGAAGGGACGTGATGATTAGTGATCAGCAGTATGGTTTCATGCCAGGAAAGAGCACTACAGATGCGATCTTTGCTCAGACAGTGTTGATGGAGAAGTACAGAGAATGTCAGAAGGAGATGCATTGTGTTTTTGTAGACTTAGAGATAGCATATGACAGGGTGTCAGGAGTGTCAGAAAAGTATGTAAGAGTGGTACAGGATATGTATGAGGGTACTGTGAGAGCGGTGATGTCTGCAGTGGGAGTGACGGATGCGTTTAAGGTGGAGGTGGGGTTACATCAAGGATCAGCTCTGAGCCATTTCTTATTTGCAATGGTGAAGGACAGGTTGACAGACGAGATCAGACAGGAGTCCCCGTGGACTATGATGTTTGCAGATGACATTGTGATCTGTAGTGAGAGTAGGGAACAGGTGGAGGAGAACCTAGAGAGATGGAGATATGCTCTAGAGAGAAGAGGAATGAAGGTCAGCAGGACTAAGACAGAATATATGTGTGTGAATGAGAGGGAGGATAGAGGAATGGTGAGGATGCAAGGAGTAGAGGTGGCGAAGGTGGATGAGTTTAAATACTTAGGGTCAATAGTTCAGCTTAACGGTGAGTGTGGAAGAGAGGTGAAGAAGAGAGTACAGGCAGGATGGAGTGGGTGGAGAAGAGTGTCAGGAGTAATATGTGACAGACGAATACCTGTAAGAGTGAAAGAGAAGGTCTACAAGAGGGTAGTGAGACCAGCTATGTTATATGGGTTGGAGACAGTGGCATTGACAAAAGGGCAGGAGTTTGAGCTGGATGTGGCAGAATTAAAGATGTTAAGATTTGCACTGGGAGTGACGAGGGTGGACAGGATTAGGAATAAGTATATTAGAGGGTCAGCCCAGGTTGGAAGGTTTGGAGACAAAGCCAGAGAGGCACGATTATGCTGGTTTGGACATGTGCTGAGGAGGGATGCTGAGTATATTGGGAAAAAGATGCTAAGGTTGAAGCTACCAGGTAACAGGAAAAGAGGAAGGCCTAAGATAAGGTTTATGGATGTGGTGAGAGAGGACATGCAGGTGGTTGGTGTGACAGAGCAAGATGTGGAGGACAGGAAGAAATGGAAACAGGTGATCTGCTGTGGTGATCCCTAACGGGAACAGCCAAAAGAAGATGATGATGATGACCCTTTTTTACAGCCTGTTTACAATATGGAAGAGACACTATGCAATTAGGAAGGGTTGGTATCTCTAAATATATATATCTGAATAGAAACATACATAGAGAGAGAGAGAGAGATATGTAGGGAGATCCATACCAATAAATACTGAGGTATGTGCAAAGATATATATATATATATATATATATATATATATATATATATATATATATATATATATATATATATATATGCATGCATGTCCCAAAATGCCCATACAAACATATGCTGCTGATAGACCACCCATAACTGGGGCAGCATGCACAGTTGGATACAAAAGCAGCCATGATACTCACATCTGCCTCCTCCCACAGCCCAAATAAATAAGTGAACACTACACTGCTAAAAAATCATCATAGGCCATATACAATGGCCAGACATACAAAATCTTAGCAAAACAAATAAAATGTCTGAACATAGCAAAGAAAAATACAACCAGCCAGTAATTCACACATGTTTATTATAGTCTGATGTCTTGGCCAAAGCCTTCAAGGAGTAAAACATTACCAGAAATACATGCCTTAATCACAAGAAGCAATTAACACCTAATTACATAATTAAATACACAGCCTCCAATTACATTCCTCATTTAACTCCCTACAGGATAAAGTATCACAGTTAATATTAATACATTGAGTATGTACATAACAATTGTCCTTTTAGGAATCTTTCATCAAACTGAGGAACAGACTTTTTCAAAAACAGTACATTGGAACACACTACTGTCCCCATGGTGAGATTTATTCAAGTATACGGCTATAGAACTGTTATTTGTCTTATCAGTAATATGTCTCACATGTTCTAACAGCCTAGTTTTAAAACATGTGTTACTCTCCCCTACATAAAATATGTTACAAGGGCATCTAAGAGCATTCTCTATACATCAACCTCTTGAATGTACAGACTTCAACATGTTTCCCAGTCTTTCCCGACAGCAGAAATTACAGCATTAAATAATGATAGACCAGTATATCTATACTACTACTGTATGACATCTGGACAAAGCCTGACATAATTGGTGGACAGAGGCCCAAATACATGTCCATACTTGAAATATTGCTGTTATACACTGAAAAAGTTGCTGGTGTTAACAGGCTTTGTTGTAACATATCTTTTCTGAGGGATATAAAGTCAAAAAAACAAATGGATGTTACCACTGACATAATGCATCACCAGATTATGCAACTGATTTGCCAAGAAAAACATCTGTCTGGGGAACAGTCCATACATAACAGGCTAACCTGTGGCCATTATGTGGATGGCCCTACAGTTGACAGCTATGCAGAGACAGAACTTTGCCCGACTGAAACCCATGTAGAAGTAGGGATTTGTGCTAAATAAACATTTGAATATTAGTGAACTCGAGGCAGTTAAGGCTCAAAGCCACAAAATTTCCTGGTATTAACAAGTGTATTAGTATCAACACTGTGTTAAAATTGAAAAACAGTTTAGGATAGAATACATCAATTTATGTTTTTATAAATGTAACATATAGGTTATAAATGTATATATATTTTGCCTTTTAGTATTGTATTAATTTAATTGGGTTCAATTAGCCAACTAACTATTTAAATAACTAAGGTTGGGATTATTCCATTTTCTTTGTTATGAAGAAGTCCTGTGTAATTTGGGATGAAAGCGCTAAACCTTTGAACTGGAATATTATGGAGTTTTATCTGAACTCAACATTGAGTGGGAATATTGTGGAGTTTTATCTGGATTATTTATTGAAACACTGTGGATTTTTATCTGAGTTGGGAGTTTTAATAGAGCGAATAGGAATACTGCTCTTGCTGACAGTTTGCCTTTTTTAATGCTGTAACCATCTCAAGAGGTGCATACACAACACATCAGTTTAAGGGGTCTATATTATATGATTGAACAGTGAAATGCTCAAACACATAATAATCGACCCCTAAATGTCAAACCGTCAGAATGTCGGAATGTCGAACAGTTCAATGGAGATCTCCATACAGTGCGGACATGGACGTTTTCCATTGTCTGTACTGTAGTGCGATCTCAGAGTTGGTATATTTAAGTAGCAGGGGGTGTGGGGAGTGCAGGGGGGCTTGCCCCCCTGCTTAGAGCATTTTTATGGTTTGTTTGGGTGTTTTTATGTTTTTTTTTTACCGTTCGACATTACGGGGTTTCGACATTTAGGGGTCGATTATTATGTGTTCGAACATTTCATTGTTCGATCACGTAATATAGATGCAGTTTAAGGGTGTGCATACTCATTCATCTGGCTTATTGTACTGATTATTATTTCCATATGTTTTCACAGACCAGATTGTTATGTTTTCAATTGAATTGTACAGGCTATAAGTCACATTACAGGTGGAAATTGTTTTGAAATGAGTTGTTGTGGTGTCATGTTCCAATTGGACAAATACCAGGCATTGTAACAGGGGTGTGTACCCTTTATATCCACTGTAGCTATTTGGACTCAGCAGTACCTGACCTGTATAACCTGCCTCCACCAAGGTAGAGTAATCCCCTTTGGTGGATAGCAGCAATACACAAACCACATACTAGATTGCTACATTGGCTGTACAGGGACACATAGGTGCAGGCAACAACTTGGAAGCAAGTCCACCTATATCTGAGCAACCATGTAAGTTCACAGGTGACTTCCTGTAAGGCTGACTATGACTATAAATCAGACATATCCACACCACCAAGGACAATTGTGAGTGTGTCTCCACACAGGGGGATATGCACATCAACCACACTCCTCCCCTTAGCAATGGTGAGTATGTACATATTGCCTACTGATGGCAACAACAGCATATCTCCATGGGGCATAATAACATCGCTGTCTGCCTCCTACATGAACTCAGGCATGTACTCATAGCTCCATCGCACACCATAGTCAAACACAGACCTGCCACCGTCCACACACCATCCACATGGAAGATGGCCACTATCAATCCTCTACACAGAAATGAATGGAGAACAGAGAATTATGCAATCAAGTGCCCATCACTGGGGGGAATAAGATAGCTCAGGACCAGGAGTGTAATGCAAGCTGCTATAGCCATGATAGCAGAGGGCTCGCCTACCAGCATTCTATCTTGGGGAAAGTGACATCATCACCCAATATGTGATTGGACATTATGCCCTGTTATTCAGATGGAGAGAAGAAGATATATGTGAGAGGACCGCCCTGTGGAACAGTGTGGTTGACAGGGTAAATGATGTCGGCCTGTACAGCAGAACTTATGACCATGTACAGCATCAGGCCATCGACCTCATCTGCCATGCCCATCAGTGGGTTGCTGCTGTAGCGAGGGACTGGCTAGCCACAGGTGGGGGCCCAGCCATTCAGTCCCCACTGACACCCACCAAGGAGCTCCTCACCAAATGTGGGGCACCTGCCCAATGCACAAGCCATGAAGCTGAGTAATGCATTGTGGAGGTGGGTTGCAAACATACACTGGATGAGGAGTGTGCAGGTAAGGGCCCAGTGGGGATTAGTACACTAATGTATGAGACATACATTTATCTGTATTGTAAATACATCCATGTGTCAGGTCCGATTGCAGTTGTGGATGAGGTTTTCTAATGCACAGAGGTTTACACCTATGGTGAGGACAGGACATTGTGTATTATTGGGATTAGTAATGTAGCTGTGCAGACATGCTGCATCTATCCTGTACCAAGGCCACATGTGAGTCTGCTGACAATAACTCCCTCTCACAACCACCTAGGACCCTCTGGTCTGCATATGGGACAGCAGCCTGAAGCTACTGAGTATGCCATTGTTCTGCTGTTGCCTGGCAATACCCCAGGCATGTGAAGGACATGTAATTGACCATGCACACAACCATCAGTAATAGCTATATTGGTTTTATGTAATAGCTATATTGCTTTTTGTGCATGTTCAGTTGAGCTGGGATTAACTGTATTGCATAACAGTGATCACCACTGGGGCTTATCTGACGTGAATTCAACATTCCTGTTGCATACCTCACAACTTGTCAGTGCTAAGACATCTTGACAGAGACCAGCAAAATGGGCTGGACAAATGGCCTAAGGTAGGGACACATGTGACACATTAGTGGTATACAGTGGATATAAATTGTGCACACACCCCTGTTAAGATGCAAGGTGTTCCTGTTACATAGTAATTAGGACCACAATATGTCAGTCCACACCTCTTCCAGCCTTTAATGTGACCCATAACAGGAACAGTTCACTTATAAAACCAAACATCTGGAGTCATGTATTGCACCTACATGGCTGGCCACCTGTGAGGGTGACAGACATCATATCAGTATGATGTTTCAGTCAGGTATGCTACCTCATGCTGTCATATGTGTCAGTACACTCACTGTGGCTTATTTGGCTATAATATCACATACATCAGCATTATTAAGGCACACATACCACTTACAACCACATATAAGTTGCAAAAATATGGATATTCCAGACACATCTGTACAGAGGACTGTACAATGGTTTATCCTGCTGCATGTGAGGGAGATGCTGTTACAACACTATATAAAGTAATGGTAGTGGGAGGCGGTCACCAGCCGTGTATGGTATACACATCAAAATGGTATAAGCCACACAAGATATGATCCTCACACGCACAACCAGTTGTCAGTAGTAGGATTAGAACTCCTGCCTATCTAGGTAGTCCTACTATAGTGCTATGCAGTTATCAGATACACCACAGGGCTTATACATTTCCACCTATTGTAAAGGTACTTCTAAGGTGGATGATATCAACAGGACTACTAAATTGGATTGAAGAAAAGTGTAAAGGGTAGTGCACAGGTCAAAATGTGATTCTCACACAAACACACACACATCCAGTCAGTTGCTAGTCAGGTGATTAGAACTCCTGCCTTTCCAGTTATTGTGACTATAGTGTTGCACAGTTATCAGATGCACCACAAACCTGATACAGTTCTATTTAGTCCAAAGGTACTTCTAAGGTGGATGACATCAATAGCACTACTAGATGGAGCAAGGGGAAGTGTGAAGGCTAGTACACAAGTCAAAAATTGTATAATCCAGACAGTACATGATTCATACACACATACTTGCAAGTATTGGGATTAGAACTCCTGCCTATCTAGGTATGTCTACTATAGTGTTATACAGTTACCGCACATTCTACAGAGCTTACTGAACTTTCACATGGCCAAAGCTGCTGATAACTGTACAGCTGTGGTAAAGTATTACAGGTGGCAGATAGTCTGCCTTCTGTTCCACGCATACATCATGCTATTTCTTTCTGTCTTGCACTTCAGCTAGCATTATGGCTTGGCACTTCATAAGGTTATTATATCAAGAAGTGTGGCACACCTGGGAGCCATCAGCAGCACTCATTCATCACAGATGTAGACCTAGTACTTACTAGTTATGTCCACCTCTCCTAGCATGCTTGACGGGCAGTTTTCTGTGCTTTCACCCATTAACCTGGTGAACTTGCCCATTCTGAGGCACTGTTGCAACTGCCTCATGTACACAGACAACCCCCCCTTCTAAACTCCAAACACTCAGACCTATGAGGGCTACCCATATATCACCCAATGTGGACATATGCACTCTCCAGCAAAGACTGGACTAGCAGGTCAACAGAATAAGATCAACACCTGAACCACACCATGTGGAACACATAGTTCACCATGACACCCACTTTGACAGCCATGACATACAGTAAAAAGCCACACACCCACCTTCCCAGAGGCACTGAATGGACATTTACCCAAACAGCACAGACAAGCAAGACAGACACCCACTCAGACACCGTGACATGGCACATGCCAAGGGACACATATTTAACCTACACAATGTGCCCCTCAACCTAAGCTCCTAAGGTTAACCACCTTGCACAATACAGTGATCATTGGTAACTCAGTGCAGAGGCACACACATATCCCACTCACTAAGTTAAATATGGAGCAGGTAAAAGCCAAATATTTATCACATGCCAGCATCCAACACATGACACCGCCAGTCATGTCACTCCACAACAACTATGAGTATCACTCTGTATCTATGTGGGTGTGAATGACGTGGGACACACCTCCCTGGACTACATGACAAGAGACATAGTTGAAGTCTCTGATTATGTTGTCCAGACAGGTGTGATCGTAGCCCTGAGCAGTGTACCACTATCACCCAGAATGATGCTGCGGTACTATCAACAGATTATTGACTGCAACATTGGCTTACATGTTTTGTGTCATTCTCAGGGGATCCAGTACCTCTCTGCTTGGGATGACATGATTACCAGAACCCAATGACTTGCCATAGATGTCCTATATCTGTTAGAGCTGGGTTTCCAGGTACTGGCTAAGTGTCTTGCCACCTCCATGATGACTTATTAGGCAGTGTTCCTAATGTAATTACCACCATAACAGCTAGACATGTATACAATCTGAAGGTCATGCTGCTCAGCAGTAGATATCTGTCAGGATGCAGTCACTCAAAGCACTAATAGGAGTGGAAGACACATGTCTGCTGTAATGGAGAGGTGGTTCACAGCAGCAGACAACAGACCTGCAGTATCTGGCTATGACAAATTCCACAGCTGTCAGCCCCCAAACAAGGACCACACCACACATCCACAGGTGGTGGTGTCTTCATATTCATTATGGCTAGGACACCTCCAGACTAGTATCCCAGCATAATGCATTGGAAATACTTCCAGTACAACTGTCTTGGGGTAATAGTGCAATCCAGAACATAGCCTGCTATGGGTCTACATTTATGTCCCTAGACTGTTAACCTCAACACCCTGCCATCTATGATGATTTAACGCAACACTGACATAGTATGAGTCTTCAACTACCCCTCCATCACCTGGTGAAAGTTGCTAAGCACCAGTACAGTGGCCCAACACTTCTGGGATTCAACATTTCCAATGCCCTGGACCAGCTCATACTGACCCCTGGTAGAGGATGCAACAATCTTGACCTGTGTTGACTACTTAAATATGGGACTGTTGCTCATCCCCAGATGTCAATCCTTGCATGGTGAGATTCACACAGGGTGTAATCAACATGGAACTCAACATGTTAGCCACACCCCCCACAAAGGTAACCACCTTGCAAAACCTCTCCAAGGCTGACTTTGCAGCCATGAAAACAGGGTTGGATGTCTTTACTGCACCCATGGCAACTGGAAATAGCTGCATGACAGTGGAATCATACACATATGTACTGTACAAACAGGTACATGAATGCATGGTACTAGCCAGAGCCAACAGAACCCAGACACTATCCACCAAATGCTGGGAGACAATGTGATGGTCCCCTGCCATTACCAAAGTGTACTTCAGAAGGAGGACACTGTTGCAGAGAAATGTGTTGTCACATGACTGTTGAACTCCCTTATTAGCCTCAAACACAACTTTGTATCCCTCATGGAATCCCCTACAGGCATCTACAATGGCAGACATGCAGCAGACACTGACGACATAACAACAGCCTTTGATAGTTACATCAACAACCTCCACAGCATTAAACCCAAGTGCTGTGATTTACTGCACAATGCTAATACCTATCCTGAGACAATAGATATTGGCCACAGTCTTGGCAATGCATTCAGTGCCAGCTTTACCCATTCTCCCCCCACAAGTGAAGTGCTGAGTGAATGTGTTCTCACATGCTGTATCCCATTTCTGTTCTAGGCATCTGTGTGTCACCAGGATGTGTCCCTGCAGCAAGACCACAGGGTATGGCAGTGCGGTAACACATCCACCATGTCATAGGCAGGGTACAGTATGTGCACAGAAATCCCCAGTCTGTAACACAGTGATTGCATATGCCTCACAGATTATGGGCTGAGGGCTGTACACAGGTATATGTTGCTTTACAACATCAGTTGTAGAATGGAGAATGGTACGTGTTGTGGTTTGGACACACCTCCAATTGCTAATAATCACAGCCACAGGGGATATTCATCAACCAAACACACTGAGATTACTATTCACACACACACACACACACACACACACACACACACACACACACACACACACACACACACACACACACACACACACACACACACACACACTTGCCAGTACTGAGATCCATAGGTTCATTGATTCATAGGTGTATAGTAGGTGAATGGGCGTGAAGGCTCTACAAGGCTAGCCCAAGGGAATACCCTGGCATCAGGCCACATGAAAATAGTCCCCAGTGTGGCTCAGGAGCATAGTCACTGTAGTGTTCCTCAGGGGTGGGTATTGTATTCCCTATCCACTCATCCAGATTTCTATTGTGAGGGGCCAGTGATGTGTACTGCTTCACATGTAAGTGATTTATATTCCATAACATGGACAGTGTCTGGGCTGTGCACATGTCCCACATGCATGTTGTTTTAAGTGTGGAAGTGTTCTTGAGG